>NC_047585.1:47903663-48203663 GCF_011004845.1 Esox lucius | reverse complement strand
CTAAGGGCATAATGAGTCGTAGTGAGCTGACCTTCGTTGCGGGGGCTCCGCGAGCCAATCACACTGGGGCCGTAGTGCTGCTGCGTAAAGACAATGTGTACCGCCTGGTGCCACAGCACCTCCTCTGGGGAGAGGAGCTGGCCTCCTCCTTTGGCTACTCTGTAGCTACAGCTGACCTCAACAATGATGGGTAAGAGTCACCTCACCTCTACTACTGTTGATCTGGACACCAGCAAGTACAGCTGCTGCTTCAATAGGGGAATGTATGGAAAAATACTGGCCATAACTCAAGGCCAATTAAACTTTCCAGTTCAATAGGGGAATGTATGGAACAATACTGGCCATAAATCAAGGCCAATTAAATTTCCCAATTCCCAGTTCAAGAGTTTTCTGGCATAGGGAGGGACCTGGGAAAGGGTTAGGAAATTATTGATGTGACAAATGTTGATGATTTAAGCACAAAAATCCATCCTACCTTGTTGTCTCTCAGTTGGACAGACCTGATTGTAGGAGCCCCAAACTACTTTGACCGGAAGGCGGAGATCGGAGGTGCTGTGTACGTTTTCCTTAATCCATTTGGTAACTGGGAGTATGCTCGGCCAATCAGGCTCAACGGAACCTACGACTCCATGTTTGGACTGAGCGTCAATAATGTGGGAGACCTGGACAAGGACGGATATGACGGTACAGATGCATTAATCCAATCAAATTAAAATGTATTTCAAGAAATTAAATTTCATCTGTTTAGTGAGAGGACTGAGTAACTGTCTTCAATGGCACCTTATTCAATATATACAGTTGTGCTCATAAGTTTGCATACCCTGGCAGAAATTGTGAAATCTTAGCTTTGATTTTGAAAATATGACTGATCATGCCAAAAACTGTCTTTTATTTAAAGATAGTGATCATATGAAGCCATGTATTATCAGATAGTTGCTTGGCCCTTTTTAAATCATAATGATAACAGAAATCCCCCAAATGGCCTTGATCAAAAGTTTACATACCCTTGAATGTTTGACCTTGTTACAGACACACAAGGTGATACACACAGGTTAAAATGGCAATTAAAGGTGAATTTTCCACACCTCTGGCTTTTTAAACTGCTATTAATGTCTGTGTATAAATAGTCAATGTGATTGTTAACTCTCACGTGGATGCACTGAGCAGGTTAGATACTGAGCCATGGGGAGCAGAAAATAACTGTCAAATGACCTGCAAAACAAGGTAATGGAACTTTTAAAGATGGAGAAGGATGTAAAAAGATATCCAAAGCTTTGCAAATGCCAATCAGTACTGTTCAATCACTTATTAAGAATTGTTGCCAGAAGAATTGTTCAGGATACAAGGAAAAATCCACAGGTAACCTCAGGAGAAATACAGGCTGCTCTGGAAAATGTTGGTGTGGTTGTTTCAAGGAGCACAATACAACAATATTGAACAAAAAGGAGCTGCATGGTTGTGTTGCCACAAAGAAGCCTTTACTGCGCCAATGCCACAAAAAAGCCCAGTTACAACATGCCTGACAACACCTTGACAAGCCTCATAGCTTCTGGCACAGTAATTTGGAGTGACGAGACCAAAATAGAGCTTTATGATCACAACCATAAGCAATATGTTTGGAGAGGGGTCTACAAGGCCTTTAGTGAACAGAATACCATGAAGCATGTTGGTGGCTCACTGATTTTTTGGGAGGGGGTGTGAGCTCTCAAGGCACAAGGAATCTTGTGAAAATTGATGGCAAGATGAATGCAGCATGTTATCAGAAAATACTGGCAGACAATTTGCATTCTTCTGCACGAAAGCTGCACATGGGATGCTCTTCGATTTTCCAGCACGACAATGACCCTAAGCACTAGGCCAAGTTGACCCTCCAGTGGTTACAGCAGAAAAACTCGAAGATTCTGGAGTGGCCATCACAGTCTCCTGCCTTTAATATCATCCAGCCACTCTGGGGGGGATATCAAACCTGCAGTTGACCAAAGACCTGGAGGCATGACCTGGAGGCATTTTGCCAAGACATATGGGCAGCTATTCCACCTGCATTCATTCGGGGCCTCATAGTCAACTATTACAAAACATTGCACGCTGTCATTGATGCTAAAGGGGGCAATACACAGCATTAAGAACTAAGGGTATGCAGTCTTTTGAACAGGGGTCAGTTAATTTTTTTATTTGTTGCCATGTTTTGTTTTATGACTGTGCCATTCTGTTATGACCTACTGTTGAATGTGATTTACATAAGAAATAAAATACGTGTTTTGCCTGCTCACTCATGTTTTCTTTACAAATGGTACATATGTTACCAATTCTCCCAGGACATGCAAACTTTTGAGCACAACTGTAAGTCTTGCAAACTGCAGCCAAAACCGTATATTTATATATTCATATACATTTGTGTCATTATTAATAATCCCTGTGTCTTTTCAGACATCGCAGTTGGTGCTCCCTTTGATGGAGATGGCAAAGTTTTCATCTACAGAGGCACATCCTCAGGCATTGACACCAAGCCTTCGCAGGTGAGAGTTCACATTAATTAAATTCCAAATGCTTTATTGTCCATCCCATCCCCCTGGCATCATGATATATAACCTGCCCTACAGATTCTGGATGGGGTGAATGAAGGGGTGAAGAGGTTTGGGTACTCCATCTCAGGAGGCATGGACATGGATGGGAACCTGTACCCAGACCTGGCAGTGGGCTCGCTCGGTGATAAGATGGTTCTGTATAGGTCTCGCCCAGTCATTCACGTTACACGGGACATATTGATCGAACCACAGCAGTACATTGACTTGAATCAGCACAACTGCAAAGGCAGAGATGGAGTGTGGTAAGTTTCGATATGAGAGAGTCCATCTGTTATCAATTTCTAAAAACACAGTTCAGAGCATGGCTGCAGGTCTCCTCAATAAAGTGATTGAAAGTGATAGACTGTAATGGATCAAAAACAGCCAGACAAGTGTTTTTCTGCTGCTGAGAATGATTGTCTGCTGTTGTCAGTGTGGAAGTCAAAGCGTGCTTCACCTTTACTGCATATCCAGAGACCTACTCCCCCGACATCAGTGAGTCATGCCTCTCCATTTTCTGTTTACTAGCACCTTTGTGCTATACGCTGAGATTATCCCTGTGGGGGGGTCATTGAACTGACAGCCATCCTTCCCTCCCCCTTCTTCCCTTTCTCCCTGCTCCTAGCTCTGGTCATACTCTTTGAGGCCGATACTGAGCGCAGGAAGCTGGGCCTTCCCCATCGTGTTAGCTTCCTGGGTCGAAGTGCACACGGGCTTGAGTTCACTCACACTGACGAGGTGGAGTTGAAAGGTCAACGCCACCCCGCCTGCCAGAGGGCCACTTTCCAACTTCATGTATGACAACATTTATGAAAAATGTATCAAATATTTATTTTAGCTGAACTGAAAATAATTCCCAAATGTAATGCAGCGATATAAACCCAACTGTAATGCAGCGATAAAGACCCATTCATTCCCATCTTGAATCTGTGTGAGTAACTGATCATTTGTAATATATATAATAATTGCAGGATATTTTCTGGTGCAGGATAATATCCGTGACAAACTTCGTCCTATCTCCCTGGTCATCACCCACACCATTCGACCCCCCATAATCTCTCCAGACACCAACCGACAGGAGAGAGACACACTACCCCCAATTTTGAGTGTTGCTACTTCCAATGTCCTGCACTCTGAGGTCTGTTTGAATCCCCATCAATAGTCTATCATCTTTCAGATATGTTTCTATACAGGTTAAGTAAATATATTTGTCTCTGTCTCTCTCTGTCAGGTGAATTTCCTGAGGGAAGGCTGTGGTGATGATAAGATTTGTCAGAGCAACCTGAAGTTGACCTATCAGTTTGGAACTCGACCTCCTACCTCAAACCTCTTCACACCTTTGCCAAAGTTAGTTCAAAAGCATCTTTCTTCCCTCATCCCCCATTTCCAGAGTTTAGCAATTTCATTAGAAGTTTACTCTGATATAATAATCAGAAGGTGACCATCAATTAGCCATCAAGCCCAAAATGTCCATTTGGTGCGTAAAAACGATATAGTGTACAAAAGAATACCTGAGATACAAAAATACAGGGAAAAGTGATTGTGTGGAGGTCGTATAAAAACCTTAACTATTTTGCCTCCTGGACCAATGTTTTCTACAGATGCAATAAATGCTATTTAATAGAGGATTTACCCAAGTAGTTTTCCCAGAGGAGAACATAATTTTATAGGAGCCTTGTTCTACAATTATAATTCCACCTATTTGCTGCAATTTAAACAAAAACTACAGCATCTGAATCAAGGAATGGTTTGACCTTTCATGGCCTAATGGTCACAGGCCTGGCGCCAGGATGAAGTGACTGAGGGCGCAGTAAAAAATGGCGAGGGAGCTAATCTTTTTTTTGGCTATTTTTCTATAGGGTATTTAAAACTTAAACTGGGGGGCAGAAAATACAACTGAGGGAGCTCATCTTTTTTGGGGTATTTTTCTATAAGGTATTCAACCGAAGGGGCTAACCCCCATCTTGCTCCCTTGTGGCGCTGAGCCTGAATGATAGCCTCATGGTCATCTGATAGCCTAATGGTCATGTGATAGCCTCATGGTCTTGTGATAGCCTCATGGTCATGTGATAGCCTCATGGTCTTGTGATAGCCTCATGATCATCTAATAGCCTAATGGTCATCTAATAGCCTAATGGTCATCTAATAGCCTAATGGTCATGAGGTGCTGTATCTTAGCTGTCAGTCAAACTCAGCCATATTTAAACTAACATGGAAGAATCTAGAATCTCAATCTTCCAAGATCCTAACCTCTCTACTTCTCTTTTATTCCAGGGATGAGGAGGACATGGCTGTATTTTCTTTATCCGACCAGCGGTCTGTGGTATTGGAGGTGACCATCACCAACATGCCCTCTGACCCTGTTAACCCAGAGGCGGACGGGGATGATGCCCATGCTGCCCAGCTACTAGTCAACCTGCCGGACACCCTGTCCTACACTGGCTTCAGGGGACAGCAGGTAGACACACATCCTGTCCTACGCTGGCTTCAGGGGAAAGTAGGTACACACACACCCTGTCCTACTCTGACTTCAGGGGACAGCAGGAACAAACACACCCTGTCCAATGCTGACTTCAGGGGACAGCAGGTACACACACACCCTGTCCTACTCTGACTTCAGGGGACAGCAGGTACACACACACCCTGTCCTACTCTGACTTCAGGGGACAGCAGGTACACACACACCCTAGCGTACTCTGACTTCAGGGGACAGCAGGTACACACACACCCTGTCCTACTCTGACTTCAGGGGACAGCAGGTACACACACACCCTGTCCTACTCTGACTTCAGGGGACTACATCTGTTAGACATTGTTGGTTATATGACCAACCAGGAATAGCTGTGATGAAACTAGCGGTGTTTCCTGTTGTTAGGTGGTGTGTCAGGCCAACCAGAATGGTTCTCAGGCAGAGTGTGAGCTGGGAAACCCTCTGAAGAGAGACGCTACGCTGAAGTTCTATATCATCCTCAGCACCTCTGCTATCACCATAGAGACCACGGAACTCACTGTCAACCTCCTGCTGAATACGTAAGTCCTGACCTTTAATCTCAACACTTATAAATGAGCCAGTCTCCCGGCCTAGAACAGTCTAATGGTTATCATTTATGTTCATACTGTATAGTACAGTTCTTGATGAGGGTATTCATCTTGAATAAGCACAGCACCGTTTAAGCCACACTTCTGCTGTTTTCGATGATGTAATGTCTTACCTGAGTGTTTGTATGTGTGTGTGTGTGTGTGTGTGCTTTTCTCTTTTTAGAATCAGTGAACAGCAAGGCCTGGTCCCTGTCACAGCCATGGCTAAAGTCATCATAGAGCTTCCCCTGGCTGTCAGCGGGTGGGTACTGCACCTCATTGCTAAGGACAGGTTCCAATACTTCTATACTGTGTGTCATCACTAAGGACAGGTTCCAATACTTCTATACTGTGTGTCATCACTAAGGACAGGTTCCAATACCTCTGTACTGCACCTCATCGCTAAGGACAGGTTCCAATACTTCTATACTGCGTGTCATCACTAAGGACAGGTTCCAATACCTCTGTACTGCACCTCATCGCTAAGGACAGGTTCCAATACCTCTGTACTGCACCTCATCGCTAAGGACAGGTTCCAATACTTCTATACTGTGTGTCATCGCTAAGGACAGGTTCCAATACCTCTGTACTGCACCTCATCGCTAAGGACAGGTTCCAATACTTCTATACTGCATGTCATCACTAAGGACAGGTTCCAATACCTCTGTACTTCACCTCATCGCTAAGGAAAGGTCCCAAAATGTCTGTATTGCACCTCATCGCTAAGGAAAGGTCCCAATACTTCTGTATTGCACCTTAACACTAAGGACAGGTCCCAATTCTTCTGTACTGCGTCTCATCACTAAGGACAGGTTTGATGACTTATGTACATCATCTCATCACTAAGGACAGGTCCCAATACTTCTGTACTGCACCTCATCGCTAAGGACAGGTCCCAATACTTATGTATTGCACCTCATTGCTAAGGACAGGTCCCAATTCTTCTGTACTGCACCTCATTACTAAGGACAGGTCCCAATACTTATGTATTGCACCTCATCGCTAAGGACAGGTCCCAATTCTTCTGTACTGCACCTCATTGCTAAGGACAGGTCCCAATTCTTCTGTACTGCACCTCATTGCTAAGGACAGGTTTGATTACTTCTGTACTGTCTCATCACTGAGGAGAGGTCCCAATACTTCTGTACTGTACTATATTTCTTTCCTACCTCCCTTCAGTCTTTTTATTCTCCACCCTTTCCTTCTTTCCCTCTTTCCTTGAAAATCATAATTGATCTGGCATACCTGGATAGGAGAAGGCCTATATATACCATAGAACTGGGGCCTGTGATGTTTCATTTGACAGCCTATAAAGCATGGTGCCATGAGTCCCTATCCAGGAGCTGTCCCCTAACCCCCTGTCTGTGTTCCTGCTGTTCCAGTCTTGCCAGACCACATCAGCTCTTCTTCAGTGGAGCTGTGAAGGGTGAGAGTGCCATGGAGACTCTGGAGGATGTGGGGAGTGCTGTGGAGTTAGAGTTCACGGTGAGAGCAGAAGATATAAGAATCCAAAGATGACTTAGAACAATAGTGTCATACTGTAGCATGATGTCATTCTGTAACGTTATGTTATAGAGTAGTGTATTGGCTGTACGTTTGGATGACTTGTCAGATGTTAGGATGATGTAATACTGTAGTGTGATGTCACATTGTTGCATGATGATTATACATACATTAGACATTATTTAAAATGCTTTGATGTTTAAGGCCATGTAAATTAATTACAAATCTGGGACCTTATGTGTGACCATTTGGACATGTTTCAAAATAATAATGTGAAATTAATCATATTTGTTATTTAATTTAATCAATCCTCCATGTTTTGATCAGGTGACCAACACTGGCCCCTCCCTACAGACTCTTGGCTCAGCCTTCCTAAACATAATGTGGCCTCATGAGCTGTCCAATGGGAAGTGGCTCCTATACCCCACCGCTCTTCACTTCCAGGGACATCCAGGAACACAGTGTACCCCCCACACAGCCCTCAACCCACGCAGGTTCTCCCAGAGATCCCCTCTTGAGGACAAGCCACAGGCTGCAGGCTTAAAGGTATCTAGATGTTTAAACAGATCCATATTTAGATTTTGAATCCATGTAGGAACACCTGATTAATGGATTTCATTTTAATTTGTTATGGTGCAGTTATTGCAAATATCTGTATTTTTCTTTCTAAAATCATTTTATTTTCTGTTTTTGTAAGCAGCACAGAAGAAAAGGGAGATCCCACCCAGAGGAGGAAGGACATGTGATGACAAAGAGCAGTCTGGGTAGGACCACTCCAGCAGTGGCCGCCTCAGAGAGACGGAAGTCCCTCAAACTGGTGAGGAACGGGAAGTAGATTGCCAGGGATATAAACCAATGAAAAAACATCAAAGCACCCCTTTTTAATGTAATTGCATAGTAGTAGCAATAGCAATGTATACTAAACATATCCTGGGAAAACTGAATCCCAGCTATTCTGTGAGTTTTATTGAATACTAACTCTGCTATTTTCATGGCTCATCCTCATCTCCAGGACTGCTTGCTGGGTTCAGCACATTGTGTCCTTCTCCAGTGTCCTCTCCACAGCTTCTCAGGCTCTGCAGTCCTCAGGATCCAGGGACGCTTGTGGAACAGCACCTTCCTGGAGGTAAAAACAACAACAACAATATTACCTCCCATTGTGTGCAATTTGGGGGAATCACAAAATCTTTTTTCATATCATTCAATATCAAAAAATACCACAACACTAGGAATAGTAATTTAGTTAATACGTACTGTTATATACAAAAACTGTACCAAAATGTGGTTGACTTCTGGGCTAACCCTAAGTACTGTTATATACAAAACCTGTACCCAAATGTGGTTGACTTCTGGGCTAACTTGAGTGCAGTGCTATTCAATAATACCTTGGAATGTTTTCAGGTAGAGTCAGTTGAAAAACATTGTCATGTATTATTAAATGACATCACGCATGAGTAAACACAGGACAGGGCTTTTCCACTAACAAATCTGGAACTTTCATACTGTGTTAGAAAATGTCTTACACAGTCCACAGTAAAAGATTAGTTTGACTAATCAACTAACAATACTCAAACTCATGCCTAAATAATACTTATCATAAAGTTATATGTAAAATGAAGGTACTTTTTTGCATAATATTTTAGAATGCTGACATTTGACTAAAGACAGACCGATCAGTATGTGCAAAATAAAATCAATAATCAGATTTGTTGACTTTAGCAGGTGATTACTCTGCTATGCGATGTGGTGACAGACGCCTAGATATGAAATATTACTCAGACGCTGCGTAACGTTTAAAACTCAACTGGGGGCCAGTCCTCTTCTGGTTGTAAGAGGAGCCAGACTCTGAGGGGGGCCAGTCCTCTTCTGGTTGTAAGAGGAGCCAGACTCTGAGGGGGGCCAGTCCTCTTCTGGTTGTAAGAGGAGCCAGACTCTGAGGGGGGCCAGTCCTCTTCTGGTTGTAAGAGGAGCCAGACTCTGAGGGGGGCCAGTCCTCTTCTGGTTGTAAGAGGAGCCAGACTCTGAGGGGGGCCATAACTCTTCTGGTTATGCTCGTTAATTATAAGGGTACTTTACCTTTTTGAAACATATATATTTTGGTGTTTGATAGAATTGAACCTTGTTTCAACCTGGTTCTAACGAGTGTCCTTCTTCCTGACATTTTCGTGATCTTGGATGCCTGCATTTATAAGATCTTTACTTACATAAGATCACAATGTTTTATTTTAATTGTCTACACTCCTCTAAAACAATCAGGACAAAGTACACATTAGCACCACCAGATATGAACTGTCTCTGTATGGCCTTTCATATGCAAATATTTTTATTTAAAATAATAAACGTGCACATTGATCAAAGAAACACAAAGAGAACCTTTAAACGCTCAACCTTTAAACAGTGTCCATTATTGCATGAGACTGTCTGCTAAATCACTAAAATGACAGATGTAAATGTCACTGTCATAACTGCAGTCTAGACTTCATGGCTTGACAAACATCCCTATGTAACACCTAAGGCAGGCCTATATAATATTAGTAGCTGAATTTGTATCTATGAACCATTAATTTTGAAAAGGCATTTTGAAGAGCAATCAGACAATCACAGACTGTAACTACGGCAACATGAAGGAATAGACAGATTTCTACCGCAAATGTACGTTATATCATCAGACTTAGTCCTAACCGTGACCATGAGTCAAAGGAGTTGGCCTAGGCACATACAGTGGATATAAAAAGTCTACACACCATTGTTAAAATGCCAGGTTTTTGTGATGTAAAAGAATGAGAGAAAGATAAATCATGTCAGAACTTTCTCCACTCTTAATGTGACCTATAATGTGAACAATTCAATTGAAACAAGCTGAAATCTTCAAGGGGGACAAATGAAAATAAAAAAGCGTACAATAACCTGGTTGCATAAGTATGAACACCCTCTTATAACTGGGGATGTGGGGATGTGGATGTGTTCAGAATTAACCAATCACGTTCAAACTTATATTAAATGGAAGTCATTACACACCTGCCATCATTTAACCCTTGGTAGCCTATGGGGCTTTCGGCCGGATTTCATTACTGGGACATTTTGGGTCCTAGATTCATTTCTGTAACAGATACAACCTATTATGATGTATCCTGGTAATACCAACCCCTCTGGCTACAATAAAAACACATAAAAACAGACTTCTGGGTCACTATTTATAAAACTCATCTGTTTGAAAGGCAAAAAAATTGTTTTCGGAAAACATTTCTGCCATTCAGCATCAAGATTTTTTTTTTAAAGCATTATGAGATTTTGTGTCAATGGTATTTCCTCATACTTTCATGCCTTTACTATCAAATTACACTGTAATTGGGTTGAAAATAATGAAATAATTATATAATAGAAGGTAAAAAATATAGGCACCCCCAAAAAATGTGGTTCTTCAACCTAGAAATGAAACACTATAAAATGAAAGATTATAAAGCAATATAACGGTTCCTTTAGGTGTAATGACACAAAACAGATTATAAAGCACTAGATCGCTAGTTACGTTTGGACTTATATATTTTATAAAGTTGGTAAAAATTACCAACTTCTTCCCAAAAACTCAAGAACATCCCCATACTATTTTGACTAAATATTTATTTTTATATCTTATAGATAATACAAACGATGTTTTATGGTTCAAAACATCATATATAGTGATGTACACGCTTGTAATATTTATTCTGGTGTACACATGAGCCTTTCTAAGATGCATTGGCAATGTCGTTGCCTGGTGAAAAGTTCTCATAGCAACCCAAACTATACAACTATACAACCCATATTATACACGGAAAACCCCAATTATACACGGAAAAAGGAAAGTGGCTACAAATAATTCAGGAAAGTGGCTACAAATAATATACCATTGGAATCGGACGATTATGGCGAATCTATTTTTCGAAATATTTATGCAAATGAGCACTGTCCGCAGTATCGCGGATGTCGACTATGGATGGTTAAAGTGACTCTGATTAATCACAAATAAAGTTCAGCTGTTTTCCTGACATTTTCTTAGTTGCATCTCAGAGCAAAAGCCTTGGTCCGCAGAGAGCCTCCAAAGCATGAGAGGGATTGCATTGTTGAAAGATATCAGTCAGGAGAAGGGTACAAAAGAATTTCCAAGGCATTAGATATACCATGGAACACAATGAAGACAGTCATCATCAAGTGGAGAAAATATGGCACAACAGAGATATTACCAAGAACTGGACGTCCCTTCAAAATTGATGAAAAGATGAGAAGAAACTGGTCATGGAGGCTTCCAAGAGGCCTACAGCAACATTTAAGGAACTGCAGGAATTTTCTGATGATCTGAAGAGGGCTGTGCACAGGAAATGTCTTCGCAATCTGACATATTTGGAGCACTTTTGCAAAGAGTGAGTAAATATTTCCACATCAAGATGTGCCATGCTAATAGACTCCTACCCAAAAAGACTGAGTGCTGTAATAAAATCAAAAGGTGCTTCAACAAAGTATTAGTTTAAGGGTGTGCACACTTATGCAACCAGGTTATTGTGTTGTTGTTTTTTCCCCTCAAAGATTTCAGTTTGCTTTTCAATTGAATTGTTCACATTATAGGTCACATTAAAGGTGGAAAAAGTTCTGACATGATTTATCTTTGTCTCATTCTTTTACATCACAAGAACCTGGCATTTTAACAGGGGTGTGTAGACTTTTTATATCCACTGTACATACCTTCTCGTACTACAATAACAATCAATCAAAATCACATCAGTAGTTGTCATAAAGTTCTTAAAAAGATACCAGCCCGAAACCTCAAAGAACAAACAAACAAAAGAAACTGAGGAATACTAGCAGTGATCTCTTTCTCTCTTCCTCACCCTCCTCTAACACTCTCTCACTTCCTGTATCTCTCTTCACCTCCCTCTCTATCCCAGTTAGCTTAATTTTAAGGTTACGATTATGTCAGATTTCTTAGTTAGGCTAAGATTAATATTGTTAAGGTAAAGACTGTGAGTTTTAATATTAAGGTAAAGACTGTTTCATGGATTTCTCAGATATGTTGTTAAGGTAAAGACTGTTTCATTGATGTCTCAGTTGGATTTAATGTTATTGTTATGACTGTTTAATTGATGTCTCAGCTAGTTTTAATGTCAAGGTAAAGACTGTTTCATTGTTGTCTCAGCTAGTTATAATGTTATGGTAAATACTGTTTAATTGATGTCTCAGCTAGTTTTAATGTCAAGGTAAAGACTGTTTCATTGTTGTCTCAGCTAATTTTAATGTCAAGGTAAAGACTGTTTAATTGGTGTTTCAGCTAGTTTTAAGGTTATGACTGTTATTTATGTCTCCCCTTTAGGAGTTCCCCTCAGTCAGTGCTCTAGAGCTGCTTGTCAGAGCCAACATCACAGTGAAGTCCAGCATCAAACACCTGGTGCTGAACGATGCTGTGGCACAGGTAACAATTCCACAACCAGGCACTTCTATACCCACTCTAATCCTGACTCTAACCCTAGCCTCATCTGTAACTTTTATCTTTTGTTGTTCTGGGGTTCCATATCCTGTTGTGTTGTTGTCCTGTGATTCCATATCCTGTTGTGCTGTTGTCCTGTGATTCCATATACTGTTTTGTCATTGTTCTGTGATTCCATATCCTGTTGTGTTGTTGCTCTGTGATTCCATATTCCTGTTGTGTTGTTGTCCTGTGATTCCATATCCTATTGTGTTGTTGTCTTGTGATTCTATATCCTGTTGTGTCGTTGTTCTGTAATTCCATTTCTTGTTTTGTCATTGTTCTGTGATTCCATATCCTATTGTGCTGTTGTCCTGTGATTCCATATGTTTTGTCGTTGTTCTGTGATTCCATATCCTGTTGTGTTGTTGTCCTGTGATTCCATATCCTGTTGTGTCGTTGTTCTGTAATTCCATTTCTTGTTTTGTCATTGTTCTGTGATTCCATATCCTATTGTGCTGTTGTCCTGTGATTCCATATGTTTTGTCGTTGTTCTGTGATTCCATATCCTGTTGTGTTGTTGTCCTGTGATTCCATATCCTGTTGTGTCGTTGTTCTGTAATTCCATTTCTTGTTTTGTCATTGTTCTGTGATTCCATATCCTATTGTGCTGTTGTCCTGTGATTCCATATACTGTTGTGTTGTTGTCCTGTGATTCCATATCCTGTTGTGTTGTTGTCCTGTGATTCCATATCCTGTTGTGTCGTTGTTCTGTGATTCCATTTCATGTTTTGTCATTGTTCCGTGATTCCATATATTATTGTGCTGTTGTCCTGTGATTCCATATGATGTTGTGTCGTTGTTCTGTGATTCAATATCCTGTTGTGTCTTATTATGTGTTTCCATATCCTGTTGTGTCGTGTCCTGTTGTGTTAAACCTGCAGGTTCCTGTGATGATCTATCCAGAGATTGGCCTGACTGACCAGTACTGGGTCCCCTGGTGGTGGATCCTTATAGCCATCCTGGCTGGTATTCTGGTCCTAGCGCTGCTGGTCTGCCTAATGTGGAAGGTACAAAAATACACAGATCAGCCATTACATTATGACCACCTGACAGGTGAAGTGAATAACACTGATAATCACGTTATCATGGCACCTGTCAGTGGGTGGGATATATTAGGCAGCAAGTGAACATTCTGTCCTCAAAGTTCATGTGTTAGAAGCAGTAAAAATGGGCAAGTGTAAGGATCTGAGTAACTTTGAAAAGGTCCAAATTGTGATGGCTAGATGACTGGGTCAGAGCATCTCCGAAACTGCAGCCCTTGTGGGGTGTTCCCGATCTGCAGTGGTCAGTACCTATCAAAAGTGGTCCAAGGAAAGAAAAGCAGTGAAACAGCGACAGGATCATGGGTGGCCAAGGCTCATTGATGCACGTGGGGAGCCAAGGCTGGACCGTGTGGTCCCATCCAACAGACAAGCTACTATAGCTCAAATTGCTGTTAATGATGGTACTGATAGAAAGGTGTCAGAACACACAGTGCATCACAGTTGGTTGCATAAGGGGCTGCATAGCCACAGACCATTCAGGGTGCCCATGCTGATCCCTGTCCACTGCTGAAAGTGCCTACAATGGGCACCTGAGAATCAGAACTGGACCATGGAGCAATGGAAGAAGGTGGCATAGTCTGATAAATCATGTTTTCTTTTACATCACGTGGATGGTCGGGTGCATGTGCATCGCTTACCTGGAAAACACATGGCACCAAGATGCACTATGGGAAGTGCTTTGGGCAATGTTCTGCTGGGAAACCTTAGGTCCTGCCATTCATGTGGATGTTACTTTGACACGTACCACCTACCTGAGCATTGTTGCAGACCATGTGCACCCTTTCATGGGAACAGTGTTCCCTGATGGCATTGGCCTCTTTCAGCAGGATAATGCACCCTGCCACAAAGCAAAACATTTTCAGCAATGGTTTGAGGAACACAACAACGATTTCAAGGTGTTGACTTGATTCTCCAGATCTCAATCCAATAGAGCATATGTGGAATGTGCTGGACAAACAGGTCTGATCAATGGAGGCCCCAGCTCACAACTTACAGGACTTAAAGGATCTGCTGCTAATGTCTTGGTGCCAGATACCACAGCACACCTAGTGGAGGTCTAGAGGAGTCCATGCCTCGACGGGTCAGGGCTGTTATATCTTTTCAATCATTCAGTCTCAATATTTTGTGCATCGAATTGCAATGTTCAAATGAATGTTCCAAAGTAAGAAAATTTTCCCTGCTCTTAAGTTGACCTTTCTTCCATCTCTCTAAGATTCTTTATTTTTCAACAGTATTTTCATTCATTGTCCTTTTGCCCTTCCCTACACCTTTGGAGTAACTTCTCCTCCATCCCATTTTCCTCCCTTCCTCTCCCCCTTTCCACAACTCGTTCTTCTTCTCCTCTGCCCTCCTTCTTCCTTCTCCCCTCCCTCCTCTCTCTCCAACCCCAGTGTGGGTTCTTCAAGCGTAGTGAACAACGTCCTCAGTATGAGACAGAATACTACCGCGCCCATAAACACGTCCAGCCTTCTGAGGTGGAGAAGCAGGCGTCTGACCAATAAGCTGCAGCTTCCCCCTCCCCTCCCCTCCCCAGCGGTAAAGCACCCAGGCTTGCTCTTCACTGGCCAGCTGTGTGCTGTGTGCTGTGTGCTGTGTGCTGTGAGCTGTGTGCTGTGTGCTGTGAGCTGTGTGCTGTGAGCTGTGAGCTGTGTGCTGTGAGCTGTGTGCTGTGTGCTGTGAGCTGTGTGCTGTGTGCTGTGAGCTGTGTGCTGTGTGCTGTGAGCTGTGTGCTGTGAGCTGTGAGCTGTGTGCTGTGAGCTGTGAGCTGTGAGCTGTGTGCTGTGTGCTGTGAGCTGTGAGCTGTGTGCTGTGTGCTGTGAGCTGTGAGCTGTGAGCTGTGAGCTGTGAGCTGTGTGCTGTGAGCTGTGTGCTGTGTGCTGTGAGCTGTGTGCTGTGTGCTGTGAGCTATGAGCTGTGTGCTGTGAGCTGTGTGCTGTGAGCTGTGAGCTGTGTGCTGTGTGCTGTGAGCTGTGAGCTATGTGCTGTGAGCTGTGAGCTATGTGCTGTGAGCTATGTGCTGTGAGCTATGTGCTGTGTGCTATGAGCTGTGTGCTGTGAGCTGTGTGCTGTGAGCTGTTTGTTGTGAGCTGTGAGCTATGAGCTGTGTGCTATGAGCTGTGAGCTATTTGTTGTGAGCTGAGGCTTTGTTTTAACTGAAACAGTTCATCCTGGAGTTTAAGGAGTTTGCGATTTTGTGCTCTGAGGAGATTGTCCTTCTCATTTTGTTCATTAACATTCCCATTCTATCTGGTCTCCTGATTTCATTATTATGCCAGAATGAACTTGTTCGTTGTTTGGTTGTTCAAGAGTGGTGAAATTACGAGGATTTGCTGTATTTGGTGGGTTATATATTTTGCTTAGGTGTCACCAGTCTTTCCCCACTTTTTACACAAATAATGTTTGTTTTTACGTTTGTGGCACTTGCACAAAGTTTCAGAAAACTACATTTAAGGTATGACACATTTATGGATTGAAAAAAAAATTGCCTAAACATGGCAAGATTTAATTGTCTCTCCTTTTTGCCCCCTCCATATCCTCTTTTTGCCCCCTCCATATCCTCTTTTTGCCCCCTCTATATCCTCTTTTTGCCCCCTCTATATCCTCTTTTTGCCCCCTCTATATCCTCTTTTTGCCCCCTCTATATCCTCTTTTTGCCCCCTCTATATCCTCTCGCTCTTCTACTCTGTCTACCCCTTTCTGATCCTCTCTCTTCTCTCAGTGTGGTTTCTTCCGTCGGGCCCAGTATAAAGAGAAAGTGCCACAGTACCATGCAGTGAAGATTCCTCGTCAAGACAGGCCCCAGTTCCAGCAGAGTGAACACAAGGCAGAGATCCTCCAAAAGAAGGAGTGGGCCACACACTGGAGTGACGGGACCTCCTGATCATCAACAACATCAACTACAGCAAGGAGCTGAATGACAACAACCCAGTTCAACCCAATGGCATTCCCTTCCTCTGCAGTGGACAGACTGGCTGTGTCCCCACAATGTTGTTCACATTACGGCTTGTGTCCCAATTCTCCAACCCTCATCACAAGTGTGCAAGTATCCACTTCCAGAAATTGAGTTAACTATGGTGGAAACTCACTTGAGGGTGGATAATTATGACGATGTCTACGATATTACCATGTGAGTGTCCTGTATCATACTGTTAGAAAGACTGGACTAATATCCTGGTCTGCTACTGTTCACCGGCTAATTTATGTTATCAATACTATCACTTCACTCACCTACACAAAGGTGTGTGTGTCTAAGACTGATTAATGCCTTACCTACTGTACTGTAAGATTAAGAAGGGCAAAGAAACAGTCAAATGTTTATATATTACTGTATTTTTGTTCACCTAGTTTACTGTAATTCTACTGTTGATACAACCTTAGGATGGCAATGCAATAATCCAACAACACCAGCTAGCTCTTGTTTAGAAGTGACCAAAGCAGAACATGTTAGATGCTTTGCCTTTAGGGGTTAACAGCGATATTTTGCTATTGTAGATGTGGTATCTAAATTTGACCATGCTGTTGGTGCAGACAAATGTCTTGAACTACAGGGAACGCAAACGAGCCTTGTGATTTATGTGAATTCACTATAGTACACTGACCATAGGCTACATTGAAACTAGCAGTGTAGCCTATCAAAAACATTATCTGTTAGAAACTTTTTTTAATAATAAAATCTGGAAAGCCACAGGATGGTTTTACTCTTGAGAAATAATTAACTCCTAAAAACAGCAATAACAAAACATGATGTCATCAGTAACAACTCAATCACAAACATATCTGTAAAAAAACCATGATATAGTTGTGATTGAGTAAAACATTACTTATGTACCTCCTCATAGCCTTCTAAATCCCCCAAGATGTCTTCAATCATTAGAAACCGCAACAATAAAATGATTGTAAATAATAATGAAAAAATAAATAGAAGTGCCTTATGGTAAAACTGGCTACCTGAACTCCAATAAAGAGAAAATGATTCAGTGAGGTAGTGGAGTTGTTGAAGACAGAGCTGATAATGTTTTGCTTTGGAGCTACTTAAGGTGAAGGAGGTACATGATACAGCCAACAGGGTTTCCTGATCACATGACCTTACCAGTTGTAGGGTCACATTCCCCTGCTGAGACATGGCATGCATAAACCAATGGCTGAATGCCATGTCATTGTCTGTGATGTTGGGCACCAAATTAATAAAACAATATAGTTTGAAATCCAACACTACTGTTGTTTGCTCCTTGGGGTTTAAGGCCGGGTGTCTCTGTAAAGCACTTTGTGACAACTGCTGTTGTAAAAAGGGCTTTATAAATAAATTTGATTGAAATTTGAGTTTGAGATTCCTGCTCAGGCACTGCATCAATTTATGGCTACATTTCACGTCATAGACCAGGAAATTGGCTGACTAATTTCTATAACATATGATGTGGTGATTTCTAAACCACTATCCAGGTGATAAAGGTACATCAGTTGCCAGCAAGGTCTGAGCAAGGCAACACAACACAACCAATAAGCAGGGACTGTCATTTTTTTCTGGTCCAGAAAATCTCTTTGAAGTGAATGGACATAATAACAGTAAGAATGGTTGGAATATACAGGCCCTGTAACCAATGGTATCTACTGGGATTATAAGCATGGAGAGTCAACATTGTTAATGTTAATGTAAGATTTTGCTGGACAATCTTGTAATTGCTGCATGAAAGAAAATGTCTTGTTGTTCAGATTGTTTTTTGCGTATGTCATGATTTTATTTATTTATGCTGGGCTGCACTGTTATATCATTGTAAATAAAAACAAAAGTCAAAGACTAATGTAGTGAATTTTACAATAAACACATGGACAAAGTTTAGACCAGATCTTTCTGTCAAAATGCCAGACCCTGGGTTGTAATCTTGTAGACACTAGATGGCGATAAAACACTCGGGTTTGTTTGATGCTTGAAATGGAAGTGTACTGTAATCAAAAGCCTAAGTATTGTTTTGTAAAAAAAAAATCTTATATCAATAAAAATATTGTTTAAATAAAGTATGCGAAGATAACAGAATTTTGAAAAAATTATTATTTTGTACATTTTCTTTCTATTACATACAATGTGTTATCTAGATTCCTTTGGGAAAATTTTGTATTTAATAGTACAATGTTGAAAAAATATTTAATATAATTAAAAAAGTGTGATTGGATTTCCTATGGCAAAGCGGTAATAGTATTCTCTAAGATGCTAAGCAATAGCAAACAAGGGGAAATAAATAATCTCCCAAATAAGACTTAGAAAAGGCTTTTGATAGGTACAGAACGATGCTGAGTGTCTGCATAAAGCCATTAGCTGTGGTATATTGGCATTATATCATATACCCCTGATGTATATTAATGCTATTATAAATTGGTTACCAACACAATTATAACAGTGTGGCTGGGAATCCTGATAATTTGGTTTTGAGCAGAGCTATCCACTAATGGGACGCTAGTGTTAAGAGTCAGGGACTAAATCAGAGGGCAGAGGAGACATTCCTGAGGGACATTAGTGTTAAGAGTCAGGGACTAAATCAGAGGGCAGAGGAGACATTCCTGAGGGACATTAGTGTTAAGAGTCAGGGACTAAATCAGAGGGCAGAGGAGACATTCCTGAGGGACATTAGTGTTAAGAGTCAGGGACTTAAGCAGAGGGCAGAGGAGACACTCCTGAGGGACATTAGTGTTAAGAGTCAGGGACTTAAGCAGAGGGCAGAGGAGACACTCCTGAGGGACATTAATGTTAAGAGTCAGGGACTAAAGCAGAGGGCAGAGGAGACATTCCTGAGGGACATTAGTGTTAAGAGTCAGGGACTAAATCAGAGGGCAGAGGAGACATTCCTGAGGGACATTAGTGTTAAGAGTCAGGGACTAAATCAGAGGGCAGAGGAGACACTCCTGAGGGACATTAGTGTTAAGAGTCAGGGACTAAAGCAGAGGGCAGAGGAGGACATTCCTGAGGGACATTAGTGTTAAGAGTCAGGGACTAAGCAGAGGGCAGAGGAGACACTCCTGAGGGACATTAGTGTTAAGAGTCAGGGACTTAAGCAGAGGGCAGAGGAGACATTCCTGAGGGACATTAGTGTTAAGAGTCAGGGACTTAAGCAGAGGGCAGAGGAGACATTCCTGAGGGACATTAATGTTAAGAGTCAGGGACTAAAGCAGAGGGCAGAGGAGACATTCCTGAGGGACATTAGTGTTAAGAGTCAGGGACTAAATCAGAGGGCAGAGGAGACATTCCTGAGGGACATTAGTGTTAAGAGTCAGGGACTAAAGCAGAGGGCAGAGGAGACATTCCTGAGGGACATTAGTGTTAAGAGTCAGGGACTTAAGCAGAGGGCAGAGGAGACACTCCTGAGGGACATTAGTGTTAAGTGTCAGGGACTAAAGCAGAGGGCAGAGGAGACACTCCTGAGGGACATTAGTGTTAAGAGTCAGGGACTTAAGCAGAGGGCAGAGGAGACATTCCTGAGGGACATTAATGTTAAGAGTCAGGGACTAAAGCAGAGGGCAGAGGAGACATTCCTGAGGGACATTAGTGTTAAGAGTCAGGGACTAAATCAGAGGGCAGAGGAGACATTCCTGAGGGACATTAGTGTTAAGAGTCAGGGACTAAAGCAGAGGGCAGAGGAGACACTCCTGAGAGACATTAGTGTTAAGAGTCAATTTGCCCTTGATCCGCATAGTCCACATGAATCCCCAGACTGAATTAATTAAATATTTGAGTCTCAAGCACCCATTTGCTTTCTTAATCAAATAAAATGTATTGAAGCCCTTTTTACATTAAAAGTTACAAACACCCAGCCTGAAACCCCAGATCAAGCAAAAACAGGGTGGATTTGAGGACCTTTTAATGTTTTTTAATATCCTGGGTGGATGAATCTCTGATCATGGTCTAACCTTTATTGGTAACACTTTATTTTAAGGGGTGTGCATAAGAGTGACATGACGCTGTCATGATACTGTCATAACCATGACATGACACATGAAGGAATCATTTTGAATGTTTATGAATGTTGTCATTAGGTGTCATTCGGTTGATTGTCATTTTTTATGTAAGATTGACATTGTTTGGGATGTCTTTGTTATTAAAACTTGACATTAACCAAGACAACATAACCTGTCAGGATCTTTTTTATGACAACATGACAGTAACCAAGACAACATAACCTGTCATAAACATGGGCCTAATTATCAAACTTGAAGAAACTATTTAGTCATTATTCTGTCTGCCATAAAAGGAAATTGGCTGATCCTGAGACTGGTTCTCATACTCAGCATATTGAGCGTGCATGACAGAAATACAAATTGAAAATATGGAGTCATAGAGGTAATTGCAACTGAAGATTCACCTCAAAATGATAGTGGCACCACTGGTTAGCCATACACCATTATAATTCAAGTCAAGTTAATATCAAAGCTTTTTACAGGAACATAGTTTGTACTGTAATTTTGTTAATGTTGATGCAGGACATCCATTAATTTAACTAGTGGTTTGCATGAACAATAGGCTAAGTAATATATTCAATAGATAATTTACATAATCCAATTTGTTAATATGATTACAGTGCAGTAACCATTATTAAAAGGTAGACTGGCTACTTGAGTCTTCAAATCAGTGTGACACATACAAAATGTATGGTCGCATTTGGGGTT
The DNA here is from genome assembly GCF_011004845.1 of Esox lucius. Taxonomy (NCBI): domain Eukaryota; kingdom Metazoa; phylum Chordata; class Actinopteri; order Esociformes; family Esocidae; genus Esox; species Esox lucius. The sequence goes on along the minus strand of NC_047585.1, from coordinate 48,182,322 downwards.
GATACATAATTTTGAAGGACACTTTTATATTGAAGGACACTTACTACGGTTGGCCTATAGGGGGCAGTGTTATGATCAAAACACTAGCGTGTTCTCCTAACTCTTCATGGATTTGTCCTCATCATTTATCATGTTTTCCTGGTTGGTAAAGTACAGAAGTACACTGGACCTTTCGATACAGTTTAACTAGCTCCAGTCAAGTGTTTGTCAGTTCCGGGTAGCACTTTCCTAACAGGCTCAGCCATGATCTATTTGTGTTAACATGAAGGTAGTTTGTTAAACTGTCACTATCTAGCCTACTTTATAAATAATGTTTTCAATGTGATTATATTATGAATAGTTTATATTACTTAGGCTATTGTTCACGCAAAGAACTAGGTACTGTACATGAATGTTCTTTATCAACCTTAACAAATTACAGTACTAACTGTGAGTTTTAGCATGAGTTTATGTCCTGGATCGACATGAACAAATGACAATATACTCTGTTAATGCATTTGTAAACCATAAATAAAGTAAGGGTTATCATTGTTAACCGTTTGTTCATGTCTTGTTCATCATTGTTCATCAATGTTCATTCAAGGTAACTACTGCATTTGTTAATGGTTGTTCATGTACCCTTATCGGAAAGTTCTACCAAAGTAGGATTATTTAAAGTAGTTTTTTTTTTAAGAAACATTTGTTGTGCCAAAACAATAAAGGAAATGTATTGCTTTTTTTAAGGTATTTGAAAGGATTTGACAGACTTAATTACATCTTTTTGACAGTATTTGACAAACTTAATGACATCTTTATGACAACTCCAAATTGTACCACGTACTTGAGGTCTAGAAAAATATTCATGACACTGTTATGAATGTATTTGACGGTGTTATAACGCGTCATGAAATCTTTATGACAAGTCCAAATTGTACCACTTTACTTGAGGTCAAAATACAATATTAATGACACTGTTACGAACGCATTTGACAGTGTTATAACACGTCATCACATCTTTATTATACCACTACCAATTTGGATATTCATGACACAATTATAATGGTCTCAGGACAACCAATGTCAAAACCAACCAAATATGACAGTTGTATTTAATGTTATGACATAAAGCTAAAAGTTTGATAATCATGCCTGCTATGACATGTTAATGACAGGTAATGTTTCTGACTAACTGCACCACAGAATTGTTTGGCGTTTGCTCCGTAGCCGACTGGAAGGCCCTGCAACGGGTGGTGGAAACGGCCCAGCACATCACTGGTACCCAGCTCCCAGCCATCGTAGACCTCCAGCACATCACTGCTAACCAGCTCCTGGCCTTTGTAGACCTCCAGCACATCACTGCTACCCAGCTCCCGGCCATCGTAGACCTCCAGCACATCATTGGTACCCAGCTCCTGGCCTTCGTAGACCTCCAGCACATCACTGGTACCCAGCTCCCGGCCTTCATAGACCTCCAGCACAAGCGGTCTCTGCACAGGGTGTGTGGCATCATCAGGGACTCTTTACATCCCTTTCTTTTCATCTGCTGTAACCCTGCTGAATTCCGTGACCCATCACTAACCATATCCACCCTTTGTAATATTGAACTCTGACTCTGCCTTGCAAAGTCAAATTTTTTCAGTTGTTACATGTATACCTCGGGAACTTCACTGCTTCTATCCCTGCATTCCAGTTGCACATGCTACCCTACTCCTTCAATTTCCTTGTACTGTACTTGTTCAATTACAATAAAGTTGAATCTTGGTTAATGTCAAGTTGTCATAACAAAGACATTGACAGGATATTTTGTCTTAATTAATGTCAAGATGTCATAACAAAGACATTGACAGGTTATGTTGACACAGTTAATGTCAACTTGTCATAACAAAGACATCCCAAACAATGTCAACCTTGCATATAAATTGTCATGACAATGTAATGTCACTCTTATGCACACCCCTTCAAATAAAGTTTTACCCCTTTATTATCAAAGCAATTTTGTATCATATAGTAGTAGTTAGTGTAGGGTATAATGTGTCAGAATGATGATTTATGGGCCTGGAGGGCGGGACTTCCATATTGATGTGACAGGTGGGTGGGACATCCGGTTTGTAGGGTGGGACTTCCTGTATGACGTATGTTAGGGTGGGACTTCCTGTATAATGTGTGTATGGGCAGGACTTCAGGAGTGATGTATGCATGTCCGGTGACTTTGTAATTTATGGTTACATTGATGTGTCAGTGTTTGATGTTTTACAACGCCTGATGAGCAAACCAGACTAGTGTTATAACAGGTGGTTATGTTTGATGATTGACAAACGGCCCTCAGGGTTCCAGAATGTTAAATTCCCAGGCAGTAAATAAGTGTTGTGTCAGCGGTAAGATGTTTGGTGTTCAACAAAATGGTGCCAGGTTTCCACTGCCATGTGGTACAACAGATGTAAACTTCCATGTTTTAAAATGTGTGTGTAACATGGTGTTAGCACAGAATTACACATGAGAGACATGCTTTTTGTGTAAGATATAAAGAAGGGTGTTAGGGACTTATAAGAGTTGGCTAGAGAGGTTCTTCTTGTTTGAGACGAACTGCATTGTGGGATTGTTGACGTGCTGTACTCTGCCTGCTGTTACCTACCTGGCTACCTGCCAAACTTTTTCGAATTTACACTGTAATTGTTGTAGCAACAACATGGAGGAGAACGTTCGTCTTCAGTTAAAGATGGCAGAGTTAGAGGCTCGGCTTCTGACGCAAATGTCAGGCAAGGATTATGCTAGTGTAGAAATAGAAAAATCTGCGTCAGTGCCACCAGGTAGAAACGATAGTTTTGTTAGCCCCCCGGCACAGCTCCTGCAGCCGGGCATTAACTTTCTCTTGGTCACTGGGAAGAAATGCCATCGACCAGTTAAACCTGAATCGTTGCTAAATCCAACTGAGACTGAGACAGGTTTTCCCCACTGGAGTCGGAGTCAAGGCCCGAGCCGTCTTCGGAGGGGAATGATCGGCAGGCATGTTCTACCGGTGGCCTTGAAAAACTAAAAACCTTAGTCATCAGCGATTCCATTACAAGCAGTATAAGACTAAAGAATCAGCTGGCGATCGTACACTGTTTACCGGGGGGCAGAGCCACCGACTTAGCCGCAAATCTGGGTTTGGTGCTAGCGAAGTCTAAAACTGGCAAGTATAGAGAGTACAGAGATATTGTTATTCACGTTGGCACCAACAACGTTAGGATGAAACAGTCAGAGGATACGAATCAGAACATAGCATCAGTGTGTAAACAAGCTAGAAAGATGTGTCGGCATCGAGTAATTGTCTCTAGCCCCCTCCCAGCTAGGAGTGGTGACGAGCTCTACAGCAGACTTGCGCAACTCAATCGCTGGCTGAAAACTGAGTTCTGCCCGTCGCAGGAGGTAGAGTTTCTAGATAACTGGCCTTCTTTTTGGGACTCTCCCAGAAATAGGCCCAGGCCTGATCTGCTGAGGAGCGACGGACTCCATCCTAGCTGGAGTGGTGCTCTTCTTTTATCTAGGAACATTGACAGGAGTCTCACTCCTATAGCTTTAACATGAGATAGGGTGCAGGTCAGGCTGCAGGCTGTTAGCCAGCCTGCTAGCATAGTGGAGTCTGTCAATAGCATAGCCAGAGTAGTTAGTATAGCTTTACCTATTGCCACTGTGACTCGTTCCAGGCTGAGAAAAGTTAAACAAGGTAGTGCTAACAAAAACAACCTTATTAAGAGAAAGCCTTCCTCCACCTCGGTCAAAAATAAAAATGATTGTATCACTTCGCATCTCAAAATGGGACCCCTAAATGTTAGATCCCTTGCTCCAAAGGCAGTTGCAGTAAATGAAATAATCTCTGATCATAAACTATTGGTTTATGTGAAACGTGGCTAAAGCCTAATGAATTAATTGCCTTAAATGAGGCCTCTCCTCCTGGTTATACTAGTGATCATATCCCTCGTGTGTCCCGAAAATGAGGGGGTGTTGCTAATATTTATGACAGTAAATATAAATTTACTCTCAAACATATCATTGAGTTTCATTCTTTCGAAGTTTTACTCATGAAAGTTAATAGGCCGATAAATCGTTTTACATAGCTACTATTTATAGGCCCCCCGGGCCATACACAATGTTCCTCAATGAGTTTCCAGAATTCTTGTCTAACCTTGTTGTCATGGCAGATAGTATTCTAATTTTGGGCGATTTCAATATTCATATGGAAAAGTCCAATGATCCTCTTCAAAAAGCCTTTGAAACCATAATTGACTCAATGGGTTTCATCCAACATGTCTCAGGTCTAACACATTGCCACAATCATACCTTAGATTTAGTCCTGTCACGAAAATCCTGGATTATCAGATCACTGTCTTATTACATTTACTGTTAAAACAAGAAATCCACTTGCCCCCCAAACAATGAGTTTCAAAAGCCGTACTATAAATTCTCAGACTACAAATAAATTCCTTGATATTCTTACTCTTTCTTATTCTTAAGTTCGCTCATTAACGACAGAGTAAATAAATCTGTAAACGATCAAATCGAGGATCTAAACTCAATACTGCGAAATACAGTAGGCACAGTTGCACCACTAAAAACTAAAGAAATACGCAAAAAGAAACTTGCTCCCTGGTACACAGACAATACTAGAGCACTTAAGCAAGCTTCCAGAAAATTGGAGCGAAAGTGGCGCTACACCAAGTTGGAAGTATTTAGACTAGCCTGGATAGACAGTACACTACAATACCGAAAATCACTCACGTCTGCTCGATCGGCTTATTTCTCCAACCTGATGAAAAGATCGTCACCATTAGAAAACAAATAACTGAATCCTTAAATAGTTATGGTCCTCAAAATCTCAGTTGTCCAAAAAATTTCCTGAACCTCCCTGACCAGGTGTCAATGGGGACACTTGAATTTTTTGATACCGTATCGCTGGACACATTTACAAAATTTGTAATGAGTTCTAAACCCACAAACTCTCAGCTAGACCCGATTCCAACAAAATTACTTAAGGAGCTATTTCCTGTGCTAGGTCAGCCAATGCTTAACATAATAAATTGCTCCCTTTCCTCCGGATGTGTACCAAACTCACTAAAAATAGCGGAAATTAAGCCTCTTCTAAAAAAATCTAATCTGGATCCCGACATATTAAACAATTATAGGCCAACATCGAACCTCCTGTTCCTCTCAAAAATTGTTGATAGAGCAAATTATTTTCTATTTGTTTGATGGGTATGTTGAACCCGCAGTACACACATCCTGAGGCCCTGGTTAGTGGTCGTGAGTTACATTCTCTGGTTTAGCGTTAGATGATTGTGTGTCATTCACAGATATTGTTCGGTTTGAAGAAATGACAGAGTGTAAAATTGTTGTCTTTCACCGAACACGGGGTGGTCACTTTACCAAGTTTCAAAACAGCGAGGAAACCCACCCTAGAACTTTCTTTATGTACATACACGATAACCATTTCTATGGCATCATGAATCTGAAGGGTTGTCTAGGTGTGTCTTATGTCTGTGACTTGTGCTATACCAGTTTCAACACCCATGGTGATCATGGTTGTAAACATAGCTGTATTGTCTGTCTTCATGAAGATAGTCATACCCAACCCCGTAACACAAAGCAGTGCCCTGACTGTAAACGGATATGTTATTCAGATTTTTGTTATAGCCAGCATAAACGCTTGAAGCACAACAAAAGTGTGGATCGTTGGGTTAGCAGGTGTGACCAGAAGAAATACTGTGTTGATTGCTGCCGTTATTACAATGTTAGTATTACCAACTATAAAGCACACAGGTGCATGGTTAACATGTGTCCCAATTGTAACGTGGATCTGACAGTTGAAATTAATCATCAGTGTTTTAGAAAACCCTCCAAGCCCAAGGACCCCAGTGAGCGCTACATATTTTATGATTTGGAGACAATTGCCAATCTGGTGAATGGTGTACACACTGCAAATTCTGTGTGCGCAATAAGCTTTGACAACGAGATGAAGATTTCAGCCAGAGATGGTTGTGTCGCTGCTTTTTTCCAAAAGTTTAGGCAACCGAAATATAATGACTACACATTTATAGCATACAACTCTAAAGGTTTCGATGGTTACATCTTGATGCAATACCTTACTAACAATGGTATTGTCACGACACTTATTGCTAATGGTAGCAAGCTCATGATTTTTACAGACAGCACATTCAATCAGAGATACATTGCTTCCTACCGATGAAGCTGTCGGCTTTGCCACGTGCTATTGGTTTTAAGGATTCGAAAAAAGGCTACTTTCCATACAAGTCTAACATCAAGGAGAATGAGAACTATGTGTTTACTATGCATTACTATGGTGTGAATACCATGATGGCTAAACAAAAAGATGAGTTTTATGCACTACAGACTCGAGTTCCTGAAGTGTGGTGGTGTTGACCCATTCTGGTCAATTACGATTACTTCGGCTTGCATGAAAGTCTTTTGCAACAGATTCCTCACCAAGGACACCATTGCATTGGTCCCCTCAGACAACTACAACCGTTGTCAGAAGACATTCTCAAACAGCTCAATCCAGTGGCTTGAATATGTGGCCTCCGATAAGAATATATCAATACAGCACGCCCTGAACAAGGGTGAAGTGAAATTCGGTGCCTACTGCGTTGATGGATATGCTGAACACGATGGGTTGAGCACGGTCTATGAATTTCTATGTTGTTTCTGACATGGTCACCCAAAGTGTCATTGTTCAACAAGCATCAATCCAGTGACAAAGATGCAGTACGGGTTGATGCACCAGCAATGGTTGACAAAGCTAGAGGCTTTGAAAGAACAACACAATGTACATGTTCAATACATATGGGAGTGTGAGTGGAATCAGCTTAAAAACACATCTGCAGATGTCAAAGCTTTCTTGAAGACCTTTGATGCTCCAGAACGTCTTGAACCTCGGGATGCTCTTTTTGGCGGTCGTACTAATGCGATTCATCTGAAGTTTACGGCTCGAGAAGGGGAGACTATTCAGGATAACGATGTCTGTAGTATTTACCCATTCTGTAACAAGACAAAGACTTATCCGATTGGGCATCCAGACATAATCTTTCGAGATTTCAAACCACTAGACATCTACTTTGGTATTGTTAAGGTGTGTGTCCACCGAAAGGCCTTTATCACTCTTTTTACCACACAGGGTTGGCGGTAAGATGTTCTTTCCCTTGTGTAGATTATGTGCAGAGTCTGAAAACCAGGAAACTGATTGTTCACATACTGATTCAGAAAGATTTTTAACCAGTACCTGGGTTTCTATTGAGCTGGTTAAGGCTGTTGAGAAAGGTTATCGCATTGTGGAGATATTTGAAGTCTGGGATTTCACCAGGACATCAGATGATCTTTTGCAGATTACATGAGAACGTTCCTGAAGCACAAGCAGGAAGCTAGCGGCTTCCCGCCATCTGTGGTTGACGATGAGGCTAAAGACCAGTATATCCATGAATATCATGAAAAGGAGGGTGTGCAGCTTGACAAGGAAAACATTGTTGTAAACAGTGCTAGGCGATCTTTGGCTAAATTGGCAATGCATAGTCTTTGGGGTAAGATGGGTGAGCGGACTAACCTTATGAACACAATGTTAATTACAGATCCGGAGGAGTTTAGCCACTACCTTTTTTCCAGTGAAATAGATGTTGGTTATTTCTCGTTCATCTCAGACACTGTTGCGATGGTACAGTGGCGTTACACAAAACAGACACCAATCAAACCACGTAACGGCAACATGTTCATTGCCGCGTTCACAACAGCTTATGCTAGACTTGAGTTGTATTCACTCTTGGAGAAGTTGGATAGATGTGTACTCTACACAGACACTGATTCCGTGATCTTTGTCACACGCCATGGGGATTGGGTGCCCCCACTGGGGCCATTCTTGGGTGACTTGACCGATGAGTTACCGGATGGTGACAGCAATGCTCAATTTGTTAGTGGCGGGCCAAAGACATACGGCTACAAAACTGTTAAAGGTCTGACCTGTCTCAAAGCAAAAGGCATTACACTCAACAGCTACAACACAACCATTGTTAATTTGGAGACGCTAACACAACTGGTTGATAACTTTGTACGGGGTGAGGGCGGTGATGATGATCACGTCCTTGCTAATGCAGACACAACTGCTAGAGATAAAAGAACATTCACATTGAAAAACCGAGTAGTGTCTAAGCGTTTCAGAGTTGTGTACAACAAGCGTGTACTGCTCCCTGATTACAGCACATGGCCTTATGGGTACTAAACCACAGTCTAGGATGGATAGCGGTTTTGACCCACGACTACAACACCCGTTCAGTTGTGTCATTAGTGGCCCCAGTAACTCTGGTAAAACATATTTTGTGAAGATTGTTGAAGTTTAACACTTCCCCGAGTTGGTTTATTGGAAAGGAGAATAAAACACCAGGAGTCAGGTCAATTATCGTATCATATATCCATTTATTACAGAAGCTTCCGGAGACAAGTGACGCCGCACAATGTCTTAGGATCAACAGTCAACAGATCATTTTTTACTTCCACTACGCCCAAAAGATAGAGTCGTTAAGTTCACAAAGCAAGTGTGCTATTGGTCCAGTTCCAGTTCTATTCCTTATAAGGATAAATGCAAACATCTTCTTGCCCCCCTTCTGGTTTCTGTCTTGTCTGTCAGACTATGTGTGTGTGCCTCTAACCTGTGTCCTGTTTCTCAAAAGACAGACATACTAAATCTTTCTCTCCCCGGCAACAATTAATATTTTGTTTCATTTCTTACAACAGTTCACTAACTTATACAATCAATACATCTACAAGATGTTGCTGGATAATGCTGACATTGTTTTCTCCAAAGAAATTCAAAATATCGTCTGGGTTTATTCATGTTGGCAACCGCTGTATGACGAAATGTTGAAGGTGAGGGAGATTACCTTTATAGAAGGTCTACCAACATCGCTGTTTGATGACAATCTGCTACCGATTCAGAAAAACAACCTTTTAATTATTGATGATTTAATGAAAAGTGCATCAGAGAGTTTGGAGATGGAGAGAGTTTTCACACAATATTCACACCACCATGACCTGAGTGCAATTTACCTTGTCCAAAACATGTTTGTTAAAGGCAAATCTAGTAAAACTATTAACTTGAACACAAACTACCTCATCTTGTTTAAAAACCCCCGCGACAATCAGCAGATTAGCATTTTAGGCAGACAGATATACCCCGGTCTTTCTCGATTCTTCATGGAGAGTTTTAAAGATGCAACACATCCGCCTTTTGGTTATTTACTTATTGACTTTAAAGCTACAACACCAGAAGACTACCGTCTGAGAACGGGGTTATTTTCAGGGGATTGGCTTGTCGTGTACGTTCCAAAGAAAGTTTGATTATGTCAAAACGCATTCGTAGAAATTTACCACTTTTGAAGATGATATTTAAGGCACCAGCAAGTCAACAAAAAGTTATTTTAGAATCAGCATCCACCGACTTCATCTTATCACTCTGTGAAATAGTGCTTAATTTAAGGTGCGGAAATATACACTTAACAGAATTGCAGCTCCGAAAAGTAAAGAGACAAAAAGACAAGTATTATATACTTCAGTCGCTAGGAAAAGAAAAACCATCACCCAATCTGGAGGTTTTCTACTCCCGTTACTAAGCGTTGCAGTTCCCTTCTTAACCAGTCTAATTGCATCGAGACAGGGTTAAACAACATGGAGCATGCTCAGAAAATGTTTCTGGTGCCACAACATCAGTTAGAAAAACAGATTTTTGACTGTTGTGCGACAGGGGGAGCTTGATACAAGCACCCTGACTTTAAGTCTACCCGGGTCTGAGACTGGGTCTGATGTATTAAACGTGACTGAGACTAAGCAAACTGTTGAACGAAATGTTGACCTTGTTGATGAAATTTTGGATAATGTGCCTGTGTGGCGTAGAAAGAATGTTGAATATATTCTTAATAGAATGCACCAGTTTAAAGATTTGACTTCATGGAATTCAAATGGTGAATTCGTTTTCTAAGGAGAGATAATCAGGGGCTCGCACCTATTGGATCTGGTTAAAAGTGTGACAGCTACCAATAAAATTGCTGATGATAAAAGAACGTTGGGGTGGGGGGGGGTTTAGAGGCCATGGCATGTCTCAACATGCCTTTTACAACTATTCCAAATGCGCTTGTAAGATGTAAAATCTATTTGTATAAACAAACGTCTGGTGACATAATGGATGATTTAGCCACACCCCCAGCAACTGGTTTTCAACCAACCAAAGGTTTCTTTGAACCCCCTACCACGAACCCCACAAAATGGCTTCCATTTTAATGTGTTTTTATTTCATGCTTTTTTATCATTTGTGTTCCATGGTCAAAGTGTATGTTTTACCTTGAATTAATGTTGTATGAAAAATACTATGTAAACATTGATGTGGTTTTACAAATGGTTTTATTTTTGAATAATAAAGTTGACAAACACGTGATTTGCTTTTCTATTTGTTCAACAACCATGGCACAAATTAAACGATTCACAAGTTGTATGCAATTAAACATTTGCTTATCACGCTTACTCTGGTACATCTTAGCTACAAACTTTGAGACTAGGGCATAATTTTCTCGTAAATCATCAACAATAAAAAGACATAACATCTTTATAACTCAGACCTTTTGTCATTAGATAGAGAAAGAACACACAATGTTGTCCACACATGGTTGAAACCAGGTCCTGTACTTGTTTTGAACTGTATTCCACATTCTCACAGGTTTTCAGAAAGGCATTGATTGACTTGGGAAAATATGCAAAATCCGGGGGGTTTCCAAACCTGTAATAAAACCTTCCAATGCCATCGTCCGTTATGTAAATAGCCAGCCAGTGCTCCCCGGGGTGATTGCTTGGGTGTGTATTTACAATCATCATTGATGCAACATCTCGGACAGGCACCCTTGGTAGTTGGTCGCTTGCCAGCACACCATAGAAATGGGTCCTAGATGAAAATTGGTTCACCACACTAGTCAACTCTGCGGTATTCATTTCCACACCGTTTTTCTAATAGTAGTCAACCATGATTTGTTGCCTGTTTGACACTTCGATAATGGAGTCAAAGATTGAATAAACAACCAAATTAAGTTTGTGGGGTAGTGTCGTGGAAGAAACTTCAGATCTCCAAAAAAGATGCAAAGACTCAGGAACTTGTGAATCCAAAATAGACTTTAATGAAGATTCAAAAAAGCCGAGTTGGTCTGCAGAACAACTGCCTTTCCAACATCGGACACCCAATTTTATACAGCACCATCTTGTATAACACTACCTGGCCATCCCACTATGCTAATTCTTTGGGCGGATCTTCTTTGACCCGCCACCGTTATTTCTTATCATTCAGGAAGTCACCCAACAAACCATCATTGTTTAATATTGGTGGCGCAGGCCTTGAAAACTCCATAAAATAACAGGGCCCTCAGGCCCTCAAATCTAATACATCCAATGGTGCTCTGATTACTTCCATTGTAGGACACATATTGGTGATTATGTAGGACACATTGTATATTGATGATTATACAGATTACCATACTGATTAGTTGTATAAGTGTGATTGATACATTAATTGATTACATTGATTACATAAGTATATATCAAAATCTCCAATAGTAGTGGTTGTCTGAACCTCATCTCAAGTCGTACATTCCCTGACTTGATCAAGGATATGTGCTGACCACATTCCTCGTCTGGCGCGCAGTTGAATGCATAAAGGGCATAGCCGTGTAAGAAGTCCGACCTGTCAATAGCCAAGGCTTGGTCCTTTAGGTGTTTTCCTGAAGCTAAGGCCAATTGGTAAAATTCATGCACTGCTGACCCTGTTGTGTAATTTGGTTGGAATGGTTTGCTAGGAAATAGCTGACCATCTACATACATAGCCATAAACTCCAAATTATAATGTTTAAAATTAAATGGATTTTTTGTGTAACTTCCAGTAAAACTGTCATTGTCCACCAATCCGATGACAATACATTTTGGCAGAGGTCCTAAAAATAGGTTTTCCTGGTTGCAAACGCGACCCCCAGCCGGTAAACTAAATGTCTTCATACACACTCTTTCAATTGGGTACTTGGCATTGGTTGAGAGTAGCGCTGGAGCGTGTCCAAGTTTCACGGCTGGCGAAACAGACACTTTCTTGACAAATAGTGACGCTGATAATATATGCAAACGATAACGCACATCCCCGGCCCCCATAAGGCAGAACTCATCTTTACAGTGCACCATCTTAACCTTTATGTCAACGCCGTTTAACATGAGTTTCTCTTGAAAGGAGATATCGCTATGAACAGGGCCAAGCATTTAAAATGTACTATCCGCTGAATAGGCAGCCCTTTTCGTGAGTCCATCGTTCTCGCCTGCAGGGTCCGTAACATCCAAGTGACCTGCGGCATCCTTGTAAAACAAACCAGCTGAAAACTGTGTCTTTAATGTATCACATCCATAATTCAGAATGCTCTCTATAAAGGCTCTGTAGGGGTATGTGTTGCTACTCTGACTAATTAAACAATCACCCAAGGAGACATCCACTTGTGAAAATAGGGTGGCTATTGTATAGTCGATAACCCCAACACGTGCTCCAGCATAAATATTAGTTCTGTCTGGTTTAGTGACTTTTACACGTAGGTACAACAAAGTATTGTTTAGATCAACGTAGTCTTCGCCATTCCCGACAATAAAGAACTCCAGAGAGGCTCCGTCTGATATTGCTGATAGAGTCGGTATTTCAATGTATGTATTTTTTTCAATAGATGTCTGTGTGAAGGGGACTGTGAACTCAACTCTGTTTTCATACATTAACCAGACAGGAGTGCCATCTTTCTAAATATATCAGCTTTGCCGTGTTCCCTTTGAGTGTCCTCCGGGTATATGTCCTCTTTTAACTGCGGCTCTAGTTTTTGTCTCATTCTTGTGTTTTTACTCTTGGGTTGGCTCCTCCTACCAGGTTGTCTTTTTCTAACACCTCGAGTCATAACCATCAATCCAAAACCGTCCTGCTGTTTTGTTTGTCGTGACATAACATTGTTGACAACATCGCCAACTATGTTCCTAGCAGCATTCTACAGATGTGGTTTTGCTATTGAGAACCCGCGCTTCAACAAAGGTATTGCCATCCGGAAAAGCCCTCGGAAAAGACCCCCTAGACCTGACCCATACATTGCAGTGCTACCATGATACCCCGGTAAACCGTTACCGGCCTGTGTTTTATAGTATTCAACATACCTTTGAGGATCATCAATTTTGCCATCACCTTCCCCACTACGAATGAAACCAGCTGGTTTTGATCAGATTTTATTTCAATACAGATCTCATCAAATTGACTCTAACTAAGAGGTACGTAGTGTGGCTGGTCGTATGTCACTGTGACAACTTCCTTCTTTTTCCCTGCAATATGTACAGTTCGCAGCAGTGGGACATGACTGTCACCAAAACGTTGATAATCAATTATGTCTGTGTAGATGTATAGGGTGTTAAACCCAGCCAGAATATCTGTGGGGAATGTTCCGTACCATGGGGGGTACCACCGATCGCCTGGTTTTAATCCCAATATCTGTTCCAGTTTTGTACTAAATTTCAAACTAAAATGGGGCTCACCTTTTAGAAACATTCTATTTTTAAATTCATCATACCCCGGCCATACACCATGTGATTTTATATAACTGTTGAGCTCTGTCACTAGTTTTACCATGCTGCTGTAATAACCAGTGTTGAGTTCACATTTCCAAGTTTTGTCATTATTAAAATCATGTAGTTCAAATGCGTTTTCACCCCATGTAAAAGTCTTCCACATATGCGGGTATTGGAACTCTCTCAAAGATTCTTCCCAGTCACCTTTCAAACCTTGGCAAATTTTGTGGTATAGCACAAACTCGTATTGCTTGGATAGACATGTCTTGATGAGTTACTGGGCAGTGTTATGTAGAAGCCACCGTCACCCATGCTGATCGCAGTCAATGTAAATGACGTGATCCTGAAAATCCTGGAGTTTTATCCAGTTTCTAGGTCAACCACTTGTTCTGATGATATCCAGCTGTTGAATTTCTCAGGCCAACCAAGCCATTTCACAAGACACATTTTCTTCCCTTTCTGTACTTTCTCATCCAAAACTGCTTCCACTTAAAAAGTATTATCCTTAGCCACGATTATTTTCAGCAATTCCTGTTCATAAAAGGTCCCAACTATCACATCAGCAGCGTAATCTTTTATTCTATATACAGGAGGTACCCATGGAATGCATTCTGTTATTGTAAAATATTCATCTGTGTACCCTTTTTCATAGTCTTTTGTAAACGCACCTCTCAGCTTTGAGAGTCTCACAGTATCCCCAAACTGGAACTTGTAGCTTTGATTACCATTTCTTGTTAATGTTGTACCATACAGGTTCTTGAGAACTAATCTAACATTTTCTTCACAAAAATCAGCAGGCTTCATCTTAATAATGGTGGCTATAGTTGTATACGTGAACTCAGTCTTGAATAACATCAACATAATGAGTGTTGGCAGCTGTGAGATACCTCCACATTCATGATTTTATTGTTTTATTAAATCTCTCAACGATACTTGCTTTGACATAATTTCCTGTAGCAAAATGTTTTATGTTGTACTTCTTCATTAACATTTCAAAATGTGAATTAAAAAACTCCTTCCCCTTGTCCGTTTGGACTTTTTGCAGTGTTCTTCCTTCTTTTAATATGTCTTCAAATGCTCGCTTTACCTCGATAGCACTTTTATTTCTCAGCACGCGAATCCATGCGTATTTGCTTAATACATCTATGCATGTTAACATACATTTCATGTTATCGTTTTCCACACTGTAAGCACTCATATCAACCAAATCCAGCTGAAACTGTGAATTTATATCATGAACAATAACTCTATTTCTTAAAAAATGTATAGCTACAGGCCTGTGTAGCGTGTATGCATCCTGGGCGAGCAGCCAGTCATCGGCCTTGCCATTTTTGAGGATCTCCCTGGTTTTCTCCAAGTATGCTCTTTTCAAACCCTCTCTACCCACATAAGCACCAGGGTTTGCCGGGTCGTTGTAAATACTATTCATAACCTGTTCAGACATCGTAGAGTGTTCAAGCAATAATGAGAATTAATACATGTTTAACATCGTTTTATTTGAGTTTTCGAAATTACACAACCAAGATATTCAGAAAAGTTACACAAACATTCAGATTTCTCACAGTGTTTGTTTATATACATGTTAACATGAGAACTGAAGTTACCCTGGCCTTAGACAACAGACTCTTTGCTTTTGTCGCATCATGACGCCACTGCGTCGCATATAGCATCCTCATTAAATTTGCTCTTGTTAGCATTTGAAATGTATGACAGATTAAGAGGACCTAGCTGATCACCAATCCGGTCAATCCAGTGGTAGTTTCTTGCTGGGTATGCCGGTGGAATCGAGCTGTCAGGGTCAGGGGTTCCGTAGAAGGCTTCAGCGTTGTCATCCCAGGCGTCACACAGCCAGTCCTCGGCCTTGGGTTCTTCAATCACCACTTGGTTGTATTCTTGAGACATGTTTCGTAAATTCTTCTGACTGCTTGATAGTCTCAGGCGGTCTGTCTGTTTTTATGCTGTGTTGAGGACGGTGTTAACGTAAGGCGGGGCTTCAGGGTCTTACATCAGTCGAACAGTCCACAGTCACAGTCACAATCTAACTCGCTGACATTTTCCAGAAATAGTTCCAATCTAACAGTCATACTCTTTCAGCCCCATGACAACTTTAAACAGTACATCTACTGTATTATGTGGGCCTTGTTTCGGCCCCAAATAAAAAACCTTTCGAAAGGTGCCCCATAATCTGGCATTAAAAACCATTTGATCAGTCACACTAGCCTTAAACACATGCCCTTCGGGTCATTCATAAAATGCCACCTCCGGTAGCTCTGGGTTGAAAATGTATCCACTGATCCGACCATTGTCCAATTCCCCATTCCTGTGCCAACATATCCTGGTGTAGTTGATGGATTTGGGTTAAAGTCTGCATCGGTTTCTTCGGGGCTGGCATGTTGATTGCATCTCTGTGGTCCATTTGTAATTTCTTACCAAATCGCTGAGTTGCGTTTAAGATGTTAGCTTTCACCGTTGTTTCACCCAAAACATTGATCGCAGCACAATCCCCCATGTTTTGTATTGTGTAGGTACGTTCGCTCAGGCAAGACTGAATGACCATCACCGTTGTCTGCGTGATTTAAATACACAGACCACGCCAATCAACCCATAAAACATGAAAGGTTAACAACCACCGGTTGTAGGCCATCTGTTGCAACACTTGTCAGAAGATAAAACACCGGGGGTTTTAGACACCAAACAGCTTACCGCTGACACAACACTTATTTATTGCCTGGGAATTTAACATTCCGGAACCCTAAGGGCCATTTGTTAAACATCAAACACAACCACCTGTTATAACACTAGTCTGTTTTGCTCATCAGACGGTGTAAAACATCAAACACGGACACATCAATGTAATCATAAATCACAAAGTCACCGGACCTGCATACGTCACTCCTGAAGTCCCGCTCGTACACACATTATACAGGAAGTCCCACCTAACATATGTCATACAGGAAGTCACACCCTACAAACCGGATGTCCCGCCCACCTGTCACATCAATATGGAAATCCGCCCTCCAAGGCCATAAATCACCATTCTGACACATTATACCCTACACTAACTACTTATAGTCAACTTAGTCTGTCAAAACGTTGGGGGCAGGGACGTTTTTAGGATTGTAGTTTTTGGGGGGCTCAGTCTCCAAAGTTGTCAAGCGGGGCGTGTCTCCCCATCCCTGTAGCAAATGGAGTGTGTCCTCAGAAATGATTCAAAGATTTTAAACAGCTGTGTTTTGAACAGTACATGTTGAGGAGAGGGTATCATAAGGTACAGCAAGAAAAAGCATGTAAAATGCCACACATTAAAATTATGCCAGGGAAATCTGACAAGCAATTTAACTAAGCATTAATTCATACTGGATGTTCAAGAACACATATTTGACCACAATCTGAAATGTTTAATAAATAAAACACAACTGGCCATTAGTGGTGTCTAAAAAGTTTAATTGAACTTGACTTACATTGACAAAAAACTACATTGACAAAAAAATACCCGATAATGTCAGAAACAGGATATCAGAATAATATTAAAATATTTGGTGGACTGAGAGCTTATTTCTCCACCCCTCGTAACTATTCTTTTCACCAGAAATGTTAGCTGCAATTCCTAGCTGGCGAGCATCCACTTGGATGGGGTGGAGATAAAAAGGTTATTAGTGTGTCAGCAATTTCTAGTCCAAACAGTTTACCATCACATGAGCTACTGTAGCTAGCTATACAGTATCAACAGTACACACGACTAGGGCTGTCTACCCTAGTCCCAAGTCCCTAAAAAGATTCGTTCAAAACGGACAAATTGTTCACGAACTGCAGATTACTAGTGCCTTGTTGGGGAAAAGACCTACATGTCCTGCAGCTCTCCAGGAACAAGGATACTTGCAAAGTCCAGGTGTAGTATCTCATCCATGTACGGTCGGCAGATAACCTACTGATTATAGTGTTGGACCAGTAATTGAAAGGTTGGATTAAAACAACAAGATGAAAAAGAAGCTGCAGATGTGCCCCTGAGCAAAGCATTTAACTATACCTGCTCCTATGAGTTCTCTTGATAAATGTCAGAAAAATGCTTAATATCATAATATAGTAATATAGCACTATATTACTATAATAAAAATAATACATTCTGTATTCTATTTGCTTAAAATATTTGTCAACATTTCTTGTTTGACTTAACATTTCACACATATTCTTAAATAGTGTTTTGGTGCAATATATGTATGCATTATCTTACCATAAAGACTTACTGACATTTTATGTTAGAAATTATCTGATTATCATTTGTTATTATAATCCCCTCACAGTGTTCATCGGATTTCGGTTCAGTCCTGTTCATTTACTTAATTAATTTAAATAAACAAGTATAGACGGACACTTTAAAAAAAATAATCAAAAGCAGAACATTGTCTGACCTAAAATGAAAACGGAAACCTCAAAACCAAATGCAGTTAGGCTTCTTCCTGTGCAGTCGCAGCTGTTTTCACATGAATAATCATATTATTATATCATACAGTTGTTTGCCAGGCTAACACTCTCTGTGCTCTCACTTGGTAGAAACAATAATAATATTGTAAACAGTTGTAAATTGTCAGTTACTCAAAGATGTTGTCTTAATTTTTGTAATTTGTCTATTTGAACTTTCAGAGTTCTTACCGTGTTATCAAGCTGTACCCAGAATCATAAGGATGGTCTCATGCCTTCAGGTTAGGCCCTTAACTGAACTGCAAATTACAATCATCTGTCAAAACACAGAACTACGTTTAGGCCAAGAACAACTCCTTATATATTTAGGGTTAGGCCAAAACCCACTCCTATATACAGCTCCGGAAGAAATTAAGAGACCACTGCACCTTTTTCTTTCCTTTCCAAAATAGTTGAAAAGGAATGTTTTGAGTGAGGAACAGTAGCATTCAATTTGCAGTGTTCTCTTAATTTTTACCCTTCTGTTCCTCACTCAAAACCTTCCTTTTCGACTTTTTTGGAAAGGAAAGAAAAAGGTGCAGTAGTCTCTTAATTTTTTCCAGAGCTATATATTTATATTATATTATAGTTATATATTTGTTCATGTTTATTGTTGAGGAAAAGGGCAAAGAGGGAAGACAGAAGACTGTGCTGAAATACAGTCAATTGGTCTGGGCTACACATCCACTCTGACAGGCCTTGGCTTCACATCCAGTCAGACAGGCTTTGGCTACACATTCACTCTGACAGGTCTGGGCTACACATCCACTCTGACAAGCCTTGGCTACACATTCACTCTGACAGGCCTTGGCTACACATCCACTCTGACAAGTCTTGGCTATACATCCACTCTGACAGGTCTGGGCTACACATCCACTCTGACAAGTCTTGGCCACACATCCACTCTGACAAGTCTTGGCTATACATCCACTCTGACAGGTCTGGGCTACACATTCACTCTGACAAGTCTTGGTTACACATCCACTCTGACAGGCCTTGGCTACACATCCACTCTGACAAGTCTTGGCTATACATCCACTCTGACAAGTCTTGGCTATACATCCACACTGACAAGCCTTGGCTACACATCCACTCTGACAGGTCTGGGCTACACATCCACTCTGACAGGCCTTGGCTACACATCCACTCTGACAAGTCTTGGCTATACAACCACTCTGACAGGTCTGGGCTACACATCCACTCTGACAAGTCTTGTCCACACATCCACTCTGACAAGTCTTGGCTATACATCCACTCTGACAGGTCTGGGCTACACATTCACTCTGACAAGTCTTGGTTACACATCCACTCTGACAGGCCTTGGCTACACATCCACTCTGACAGGTCTTGGCTATACATCCACTCTGACGGGTCTGGGCTACACATTCACTCTGAGATGACTGGGCTACACATACACTCTGACAGGCCTTGGCTTCACATCCAGTCAGACAGGCTTTGGCTACACATCCCCTCTGACAGGTCTTGGCTACACATCCACTCTGACAGGTCTGGGCTACACATCCACTCTGACAGGCCTTGGCTACACATCCACTCTGACAGGCCTTGGCTTCACATCCAGTCAGACAGGCTTTGGCTACACATCCACTCTGACAGGTCTGGGCTACACATCCACTCTGACAAGTCTTGGCTACACATCCACTCTGACAGGTCTGGGCTACACATCCACTCTGACAGGCCTTGGCTATACATCCACTCTGACAAGTCTTGGCTACACATCCACTCTGACAGGCCTTGGCTATACATCCACTCTGACAGGTCTGGGCTACACATTCCTCACTCAAAACCTTCCTTTTCGACTTTTTTGGAAAGGAAAGAAAAAGGTGCAGTAGTCTCTTAATTTTTTCCAGAGCAATATATTTATATTATATTATAGTTATATATTTGTTCATGTTTATTGTTGAGGAAAAGGGCAAAGAGGGAAGACAGAAGACTGTGCTGAAATACAGTCAATTGGTCTGGGCTACACATCCACTCTGACAGGCCTTGGCTTCACATCCAGTCAGACAGGCTTTGGCTACACATTCACTCTGACAGGTCTGGGCTACACATCCACTCTGACAAGCTTTGGCTACACATTCACTCTGACAGGCCTTGGCTACACATCCACTCTGACAAGTCTTGGCTATACATCCACTCTGACAGGTCTGGGCTACACATCCACTCTGACAAGTCTTGGCCACACATCCACTATGACAGGCCTGGGCATCACAACATTTTATCTGGAATGATGATTGACATAAATCTTAAGTACAGGATGTGAGACCATATATCATGTAAAAACCACAGATATAACAAAACCTTACTTTCTTGCAATTCTGATTGTGTTGTTAACCAGTATATGATAGCATCAAGGATCTCCAGGTGGTTGTGGTGTCTGTACAGCTGAAGGCTGTGTCAAGGCTCTCTATGTTGCCCTGCGCTTAATACCCTTATATAGCTGCTGTATATTAACCATATGACACACCCTTTGATGTCACATTTAATGCCCGCAGCTGTATTATATTAGCCATATGCCACACCTCTCGATGCCACATTTGATGCCCTTAGCTGTTATATATTAACCATATGACACACCCTTTGATGTCACATTTAATGCCCGCAGCTGTATTATATTAGCCATATGCCACACCTCTCGATGCCACATTTGATGCCCTTAGATGTTATATATTAACCATATGACACACCCTTTGATGTCACATTTAATGCCCTTAGCTGTTGTATATTAGCCATATGCCACACCTCTCGATGCCACATTTGATGCCCTTAGATGTTATATATTAACCATATGACACACCCTTTGATGTCACATTTAATGCCCTTAGCTGTTGTATATTAGCCATATGCCACACCTCTTGATGTCACATTTAATGCTCTTAGCTGTTGTATATTAGCCATATGCCACACCTCTCGATGCCACATTTGATGCCCTTAGATGTTATATATTAACCATATGACACACCCTTTGATGTCACATTTAATGCCCTTAGCTGTTGTATATTAGCCATATGCCACACCTCTTGATGTCACATTTAATGCTCTTAGCTGTTATATATTAGCCATATTCCACACCTCTTGATGTCACATTTCCTAACTAAACAACCACATTTATTATTAGGTTTAACCAGTAGTATTATCGTGGCAACACATATGTTTTGATAGATTTGTTTTAGTCAGTTAATCTCCAAATTGTACCACCTTACCACCTACCCTTTGATATGTTTTTCATAATCACAGATTAATACTCCAAAAAGGTTTTGAGTTGCTACGTGTCTCTATTATTGAGTGTGTAGCTCCACCCCACTTGCTCATTCCACTAGAGAACAGCAGAACTTGACTTCACTTGAACAGGGGAAACACTAAGCCTGCTGATTATTGAAGGAGACCTGTAAAAGGAGATCATTGTATGGGCATGTTGGAATATATTGGTGTGCTGTGAGTACTAGTGACTGCTTTATTTTGCCCGGCTGGTTTTTTCTATAGGGCCTCCCAATCTACATGGGGCAGGGCTTAGCTGACAACTTTCAGCCTATCGGGTGACAGGTGGTCACTACAACACTATCTTGGAAGTACAGTTGATGTTTATTGTTTAAAGAGGTACCAGTAGTATTCTCTTCAACACAATATTGACATAGAGCAGATCATCCGTTCAGGTAAATCTAAGTTACGAATATAAAGTAATTTATATGCACTAACTATTTCTAATTCTTGTTTATTGATTCTAGTTTGATTTTACAATGAAAGGCTTAGGAATGGTGCAATTTTATAAAGGTAGCCAGCTTTCCAGAGATAGTCCTGTCTAAAGATGTATTTGACCTAACGCTCAAAAAACTGTTTAAGATCCACGTAACTGCATATTCTATCCACAGAATACATCAGGTAATACTGGATTGTTTTTGCATGCTACTTACATGACACTGAATCAGTAATTATGTCTTATTTCTTCAATAATTTTGTTCTATGAGAAGAAACACCCTCAATTGCACTGAGAGTAGAAGGTAGTAGTCACTGGCTATTGCTGTAAGTGCTCATATTTGCATGTCCCTATTACGAGTCTCTGCAACTGGTGTTTGTACTGTTTCTCACAACCAGGAACTTCACATCTGCAGTGACTAATCACTTTTACCGCTATGAAGTCTTTTAAAGTAGTCTAGAAAAATTAAGTTTTTACACTTCAACAAACAATTATTTGCCCAGGTCTCCTTGATTACATTTTCATGGCACTTCCTGGTTAAAGAAAGCATAGTTAAAAATGTACAGTACCACTGATGGCTCGCATTTGTATAGTTTATTTACAGTTACAACCTGGGTCATACTAGTGTTATGACGCAACATGTTTGACAGAACTAGTGTTGCATACAGCTGTTAACTGATCAAGGAATCATACAGCGTTTGCATTTCCAAGCCTCACAGTCCATTTCAGCCCATTGATAGAGCAAGGTCCATACATTCGCTTTTTGAAAAAAAGGATCTATTGACAAGGAAGTTCAGAATAATGGACTCAAGTTATTTATTGGTTGAAAATCTTCGGAAACCAGGAGCCAACTCTTCATCATGGTCAACACCTTATTTAAGATTTAAAATAAGTTTATTTACCAACACAATTTCCCAAAGAATCACAAGGCATTTCAGGATGTGGTCAAACAAGTTTACCAGGCTTCTTGTTTTAACTGCTCTCTCTTTCTCTCTCTCGGGTTGATTTTATCTGCCGTCAGTATTAAAAATATCTCAACAGTAGAAAACAAGCCTTTGGAAATGTATTGTATGTACCTGTTTTTAGTCAGACTATCTGGAAATACCGGAAGCAAAGGTAGTGTTTTCATTATAGTTCTTTATGCCACACTGGAACAGAATTAACATAGCATGCAAAAATAATCCAGCATGTTTTAGCCCCAATCTTATATCATTAAAGCATGTAACATAACATGCTCAAACATACAGTGCTTACATATACAGTGGATATAACAAGTCTACACACCCCTGTTGTACTGCCGATTCATGTGATGTAAAAGAATGAGACAAAGATAAATCATGTCAGAACCTGCAACGTGAACAATTAAATTGAAAAACAATTGAGGGAAAAAAATAAAATAGAAAACTCACAATAACTTGGTTGAATTGTTTGTTCTAAATTGTTTTTAAAAATGATGCCTTAGGGGCTATCCAATGATTGGACTAGGGAAGCCCTTTAAAGGACAATCAAAGAAACAATCCAGAGAAATAAAATCCTTACAGTACTGTTATAAAAAACACTTACTTTTATTTAACTAATAATGGGCAGAAGCAATTATTAATGTATCCAGAAGAGATGCAGATATTCTGGCAACTTCACATAACAACCCAAGTAGAATTCACAAGAAAAAGAGTAGGGCTGTGGATCTATAGGTTTGTACTGTACATCTGTAAATATTGGGTAAATGATCTGACTAGCCATAGAGATCAATCATTTAAGAATTTACAGTGATTGGCTCAAGTAATCATTTGAAATGCATTAATCACAGGCAATATCCTATAAAATTCTGCAACTAGAAAATTACACAGAAAGGATAAAAGTGGTGCTTTAGTAATGTACTATATTGATTTAAGTAATATCTCCAACACCTGATTTTTACTCCACTTGGGAGAATGATGTGTCTTGCTATAGGCTTGGGCTATTTAACTCTAGAAACATTTATGATTTTTGCTTCTTTTGAATGGTTATCGGGTAGAATTACCCCAATCAAATATTATATAGATGCCAAGGTGGAATCAGACAGGCACTGCCATGATTATACAAATAATTACACCTAAGAAAGCAGTCTATATATGTGAAGTTGACTGCAGTATGTAAGTATGGATTCAGTTTTTAGACTGAGAAGTACCAAATAAATGCCTCAATTTACTGTACAGGTACTTATGCATTACATTAATTCAAGTAGTTTTCTTATTTAAGTTTCCTCATGACAGTGTAAAAGCATTAATAATAGTGGATTTAATTTGTATGGCACTTTTAAAACAACTAAGGTTCTCAAAGCACATGACAAAGGAAGGGAAAACTCAGCTCACCCAACATGAATGTGCAGCTCCCTGCTGGTGACACATGAGAAACAGTATGTGCTAGAACACTCCTCACTCAATGCCTCCTAGTGGCAAAAAGTGGAAAGGTTCCACTACTGGTCATCCAACACATTAGAGGGAAATCTGTTTCATCAAACATCTGAATAATTGTCACTAAAGGGGAAACACTGCATTTTGCACTGAGGAATTTTTTTTTACTGTTGCCATGTGCAGTTCAGGCAATTACTTTCTCAGAGAAGGGTAATAAAGTACTAGTTCATATACTGTAGATTGGAAATGTGGATGTTTTTCTTCCATTTCTCAAGCATCAGTCATGAAGATTGCATCTTTCAACATCCAGCGGTTTGGGAAGCACAAGCTTTCTGACCCACAGATCCTTGCTATTCTTGTGAAGGTAGTTATGTGGTTGTATTCTTGATCATATGATTCACTCAGAGAACATTTTTACATCCTCAAAAAAAAAAAGAATATGTTGTCCTATGTTTAAACATGATCTTATTTTCTATTCTAACCAGATTGTGTCTCGCTATGACATGCTAGTGGTTTTGGAGGTGGTGGATGCGAATGGGTCTGCTGTGAAAAAGTTCCTGGAGGAATTAAATAAGTAAGTCATGTAATAGCTCTTTATGCTTGTGACTAATAATAAAATTGATGCGTCTGGATCATGTTACACTATAAATGTATAAGTAAATGTTACACTATAAATGTATAGCCACATGTTACACTATAAATGTATAACTAGATGTTACACTATAAATGTATAGCCACATGTTACACTATAAATGTATAACTACATGTTACACTATAAATGTATAGCTACATGTTACACTATAAATGTATACATACATGTTACACTATATAGCTACATGTTACACTATAAATGTATACATACGTTACACTATAAATGTATAGCTACGTTACACTATAAATGTATAGCTACATCTTACACTATAAATGTATACATACATGTTACACTATAAATGTATACATACATGTTACACTATAAATGTATACATACGTTACACTATAAATGTATAGCTACGTTACACTATAAATGTATAGCTACGTTACACTATAAATGTATAACTACATGCTACACTATAGATGGTCAACACTTTTTTTATGGTCATGTTATACTAATAAATGTGTAACTATGGCCTGAGTTTTTACACTCCTTGGATGTTATGTATCACAGGTGTATCAATTGATAATGTTTTGTGTAAACAGGGCAAATAAAGAACATCGGTACACTATGCAAGTCAGCCCTCGTCTGGGGAGAGACACTTACAAAGAGCAGTATTTGTTTCTGTACAGGTACGTTCAACTGTAATTAACCTATTGTTGATGTCGAACATCTACATTGTCTGCCTTTACAATTCCAATATTTGTTTCCACTAATTGGTCTTGAGATTAATTAGATCTTTTTCAGAGTTCATCACATTGGCCAAAACACTAAATAACATCAAATAATCATATCTGCATTAGAATTGGCAGCTTGTCCAGACGTAGCCACAGTGATTACATCTAAAATGTGGATATTTATACTTTCAATGCAGCACTATAAGCTGGGTTTCATTGTTTGTTCTGAAAGGGAAAACATGGTGGAACTGGTTGGTTCGTGGCAGTATGAGGACAAACAGCCAGGAGATGAGGATGCCTTCGCCAGAGAACCATTCATTCTTCGCTTTAAATGTCTTTACACTGGTAACAGGCATATGACACCTACAACTGTATTGACACCTACAAAAAATAATGTAGCTAATAATACCAAAAGCTAATGGTGAAAATGTATACTTTACTATATGTTTCATAGTGTTAGAAGACTTGGTAATGATCCCAGTCCACACCAAGCCTGAGGACTCAGTAAAGGAGCTGGACGAGCTTTATGATGTCTTCCTGGAAGTGAAGAAGAAATGGAAGACAGATGTAAGTTGTTAACTTATTATAAGAGCTTAACAAGACCACTGGTGTTCATAAATGTACACTTGTCAACCAATTCAAAATATAGCTATTTACACAAGCATACAAATAAAAAATGTCCAGTCTTTTGTCTAATCACAACAGATATTTTAACATTTGATCTGATTCATAAAAGGGCAACGTGTGAGAAGAAAAAAGGATAAGAATTGGCCATCCTGTTTATCTATAACGCATTGGGCATTCTGTTAAAACGGTCTGTAATGCATTGTGCATCATATTAAAACTGTCAATAACACATTCGGCATCCTGTTAAAACAGTCTAAAACTAATTTTTTAAGATCTGTATACCACAAGTAATGTTTTTTGGACTGTCGTCAGAAAAAACATTTTAAAACAAAAATGTCACAATCTCAATCCCATTAACAAACCACTTTACGATCACTTGACCTTTTAGTAATGTTATTTTCAATCTATGGATCCTATTGTTCTGTGCTAATTTATTATTTGCTACAAGCGGAACTAAACTTTGTAGAATGCTTGTTGCCCGGTAACAGAACGTAATGTTCCTGGGTGACTTCAATGCAGACGGGTCCTACGTTTCTGCCAAAAGAATGAAAACCATACGCATCCGCAGTGATAAACATTTCCACTGGCTGATTGCGGATGACGTGGACACAACAGCCAACAACAGCAATGACAACACGTATGACAGGTAATTTGAATTTATGAAAACTTGTTTCCACTAAAAAGGTCTTATAAAAATGATTTTTTTTTTTTAATATGGAACAACTATTGACATGTTCCAATTGACATCCAGGATTGTGGTCTATGGGGATGACATGCTTGATGCCGTGGTGCCAAACTCTGCCAAACCATTCAACTTCCAAAACGCATATGGACTTAATGACACAGATGTAAGCACATTTAAATCTTGGTAGAAGGATTAAATGAAATTTCACAACAATATCCAGGTGAAATGTACAAGTTAGTATCTAGATTCTAAACTGTCCTACAAATTGAGCCTTTGGAAACATCTAATTTTACCTTTTTTATTTCAGACCTTGAAAGTGAGCGATCATTACCCTGTCGAGGTAGTGTTGAAAAACAAACCAACTAAATAGAGTAAGCAGCATAACATTGTTCTTTAATCTGAATCTCCAAAATGTTTGTCATATATTGGCTGTCAAAACAGTAAATAAAGAACAACACTTCACACACATTACTTTAAAAATAAACACTAAATATTTTGTTGAAATTTGTAAAAAAATAAAATAAATAGACAAAGTATTTAAATTAAAAATAACTTCTTTTCAGGTTCAGGTAGTGACCCACCAAACCCTGCACATGAACAAGTCGATGAAGGGACTGTGCAGAAAGGACACGAGGACACCATCTAGAATTAAAACTGAATAGGAGAAGTTGAATTTAGAGATCCAGGTGAAGAATGCCTTTAACCAGTCTTGGAAAGTGACAATGAACTGTTAAACATTTTGCATTTACTAGGCACATGTAGTCATGTACTATTTGTCACGTTTGACTGTAGTGTGGCTATTGATGACTTGTAATGGGCGTAATGCAAGTGTTTTGAAAACCCCAATAATGATTATGGAGTGAAAATATAACAGTAGTTACAAACTTTATTTCAGAATGTTTTTCTTTACATGAACACTAGAATTCATTCAAAAGGTAATTTCATCTTTACTCTTTCTAAAATGGACCCAAATGAACAACTAAAACGATATTGGGTGGTGGTGTGTGTGGATGTATGGGGGAGGAGCGTTGACTGCAATTCAGCAAACGAGTGCACGGTTTTGAAGTGCCAAATCACTTCTTTCCAGACTTCTTGATTCCTCCACCAGCTGAAAGAAAATGAAGAAAAAAAGTGTTAACTTCTTCAACAACACTCAAGAGGATAGTAGGAATCCTGTACACTAGAAAGAGACTGAATAAAAGCAGAATGGTAATGAACTTCCACATTCCATTATGAAAGAACACAGCCATTATGAATGAAAGCATGAGTTTTACAGGTCAAACTGCCAGGTTTAGAAGTTCCAAACTTATTTGATTTATTTGTCTATGCTCAAAACATCTGCGACAAGCTTAGTAAAAGGAATTACAGGGCAAGAAAACCCAGAAAGTGAACACTGCCATCTAGTGATAGCAGAATCTATAGGCATATCATCTTAGAATCAACTCATTGTTTTATTTAATCTGGGCGTCGTGCTCTGCAGTACAGGACTTACAAAACACAGGCAACAAAATTCTATATAGTCAGTCTATAGTGGGTTATGTAGACTTGGGCAAGTAAAGCTTTTAGATGAAATCTGTAAGTTACTTAATTACAAATACCCAGAATGTTTTTTTGGTCAAGAAAAACTATTCTTACTTAACGGCCCCTTTCCTGCTGCTTTTTGCTTCAGTGCCTCCAAGGCTTTCTGTTCTTCCTTCTGCTTCTGTTTGAAGGCCATTTCATCCTGGATTGATATAAAGCAAATGGAAATCCAATATATTTTCTATATTTTTATCTCAAAATGTACAAAGGTGCAGTGTTCAATTATCGGAATAGTCTACAGTACATGACACAGAAGACTACACAGCCACAAAAGGCTGACAACATTGACAGAAATAAAGGCACAGTTTTAAATAAAAGCAGATTAAGGGCAATTAAACCTGCAGCCTTTAAAGTTCTAACCCCCCCCCCCCCCCCCCCCCCGGTTACTTCTGCATATGTTGACTAATTAGAAATGTATCTTTAAAAGCAGCTATGGATAGTAACAGTAAACACTGCCTGTTTTGGTATAAATAAAGGTGGGGCAAAAACCATCAACAATTACAATGACTGACTGTCCATAAAAACAGATTCTGTCATTGATCAACAGAGGTGTCCAGCCCAAAATGCTGCATGTCACATGGCCATGTTTCAATTTGGCAAATTAACACATCTCAAAAGGTATAAGACACATAAGGCATTTATGCGGTCTAATGGGGGCTATATTGCATCATATATATTTATGTACAGTTTTTTAGGATTTCTGTTTGAATCCCAGCAACAGTAACTGCTGCCTAGCCAGAGGGTAATGGGGAAGTAGAGACAACATGGCTGCATATACATATAGTTGGAATACATCAAAGAGCATTTCTCTTAAGAACAAGGCATTCAGTAAAACAATTATATACACAGCAACAGAACAAGGACATACAGAATACAAATTTGAACAAATCAAGAAATGTGCTGGTATCACAATTCTGAATAGTTTACTTTTCTGCTACATTTAAACTACCAAAGCAGCAATAACAATAGGAATTAATTCGTGTATTGAATTTTGCTATAGTAGTTGAGGTCTTCGGATTATTGTACAAACGTCACTGGGTATCCTGAGCAACTACCTGTAAAATTAAGAGTTAAAATGGATATACCAACTAAGGATATAACATACATCATCCATTTCCTTGGTTGCTTTCTTTGCAGCTTTTAACGGCTTCTTTTTACCACCTGTAAGACAAAACAAGTCCCATATAAATATCAATCACTGTTCTGTACAATGACTGAGATAGAAGCCGTCAGATGTTGGCAATTAACGTAACGTTACTCCGGTGAAGTCATGCGGGTCCATGGCTTCGGAGTTACAGTTTACGAGCTAGAAAAACTCCGATAAATGTAGCTTCTAATTAGCCGGATTTACTGTAGTAAGGTGGTTACAGCAATCATTAATATATGAACATGATACGTACTGAAACTACAAATATCATCTCAATAAATCGATACAGCTTGCTAACCAAAGTAGCATGGCTATCTCTGGCATGCGCCAGCTACATTACAATGAACTACATGAGCGGCTAACTAGCTTCAACAGTCGTATTTTACTTTTTATTCATCTAGTGGCATCCGCTTAAAGTTTCACCTGTAAATAAACATTACATTTCCTGACTAAAGTGTACATGTAAATCTCACCTTCTCTTCCGGACATGTTTGCGAGATTTACAATACAATCTCAAAAAAATAACTGCGCTAGCGTGTTCGCAGCTGCTTTCTAATCCGCGCTGTTAGGACCTTCCGCTGTAAACCCGGATACAGAATGTTTAGGATGTGCCTGTTCATAAAGTTGTCTATTGGAGTTAGCACGTTCTCGAGCTAACTGATTTTGCTGAACAATCCATATTTGAAGACGTTTGGTATGTAGTTCTTAAATATGTACAACATCTAATCAGAGAGTTAAAAGCCAGGCCTATATAATATTATGTGTGGATCTGGCCTTAGGTTGACTGAAGCAAGTTTGGAAATTGTCCACTGCTTGGTAGCTTGCTTGCTAGTTGGCTGGATACGCTAATTAAAGGTTATTTCATTCTACCTATATGAAGTATAATGTACACTTCAGCAAGATTGTAGAAAATCTAACATTTCTATTTATTTAAACTCTTGAAAATATATTGTCATGTTCGTTGTCAACTGTGATGCAGCGGCTGAGCCCACCGAGTCCCGAGGCAAGGTGGGGGATATTAAAAAAATACATGTCTGAGATCTATTAAACCAAACTGTACCTGAGAATCCTATGATTGGTAGCTATTTCCAACGTTTTAGAAACGTTGATGAACATGCATTGATACCGTAAACATCAAAAAGCCCATTAACTGTGATAATGATCTTGAATGTATTGTGTTTTTTCTTAAAGTCGGAAACTTTAATGTCTTCCAGAGTAACGTCATAGTGAATATAAATCTACTCACTTCTCAATGAGGTACAGAGCGAAGCATCTCATACCCTGGTGCCATGGACCATCATGCCATTTCCACATCCCTTGGCCACTCAGAGGGACCATCTATGTTAGTAGGATCTACAGCACAAGACAACTACCTCCACTCCCCCAAAAGGATGACCCATCTGACAAAACTGTTGTGCCTATTCAAGATCGTGCCATGTCAACAATGCAGAATCTGACAGACCTAGGAAAAATGTGGGGGCAGAAGTCCATGAGCACGGCCTCAAACACTGTTAACTACTGGTGGGCGAGGTATGAGGAGTTTGTCGGCCTGACTGAAGTCAGAGAGGCCCAGTCCAAAGTCACAGAGGTAAGACTATGCCAGCCAGAAAAGTGTAACAGAAAGTTTTAATGTATTTATTCATTAAGTTTACCCTGATTACATGATCTTCCCTAGTTTGTCCTGGCCCACAAAATGTATTCTAGCCAGGTCAGATATTTTATATATTTTAAGAATGAAAGTTTATTTAGGCTGCAGGTCCCAAATCCATTCCATATAGAGTTTTCGATGCTCCCTTGTATGAGTTAAAGTTCAAAGGTTTATTTGTCATTTGCAATAACAAGTTATGGCAATGAAATGCTTGGTTTTCCTACTCCCGACAGTGCAGTTAAAAAGTGACAGTAATTATAATTTAAAAAAATAAAGAAGATAACACAATCAATCAATAATAACACTATACAAAAACACACATCAATAATCACTATACAACTGTAGTGCTATGTAAAAGTGACAGGTGAGCATGATATAAAGGGACAGGTGTGCATGGGACTATGGATGGAAGGGATGAGGGGTTCCTGAATTGAGAAGCCTTACAGACTGAGGAAAGAAGCTGTCCTGTAGCCTGTTAGTTTTGGACTGAATACTGCTGTACCTTCTGACTGACGGCAGCTTGGTAAACAGTCCGTGTCATGGGTGGCTGGAATCTGTAATGATCCGTTTGCTCCTCCTCCTACACCTCTCTGTGTAGAGATCCTGCAGGGATGGCAGGTCAGCTCTCTGCTGTTTTAATCACCCTCTGAAGTGGTTTGAGGTCAAGGGCGGTGCAGCTGCCATACCAAGCGGTGACACAGCCAGTTAGGATACTCTCGATAGTGCATCTGTAGAAGTTGGTGAGTATCTTGGAATCCATGCCAAATCTCCTTAATTGGCATAGGAAGAAGCAGACGTTTCCTGGCCTCCTTCACCAAGATGTTATAGTGATAAGACCAGGTCAAGTCATCGCAGATGTTGACCCCAAGGAACCGGATGTTGTGAACTTTCTCTACTGCAGAGCCATTAATGTGTATGGGGGGCGTGGTCTCCCCGCCGCTGCTTCCTGTGATCAACAATCATTTCCTTCGTTTTGCAGGTTGTTATCCTGACACCACGAAGTCAGTGATCTTACCTCGTCTCTATAGCCTGACTCGTCATTGTCAGAGATCAGGCCTATGATGGTGGTGTCGTCAGCAAACTTAACAATGGTGTTTGAGACATGAGTTGCCAGGCAGTCGTGGGTGAAGAGCGAGTACAGGAGTGGGTTGAAAATATCAGTAAAGACATCAGCCAGTTGGTCAGCACAGACTTGAGAACACGGCCCGAGATGTTATCTGGTCCAGGAACCTTGCAGGTGTTGATCCTTTTTAAGGCTTTACAGACGTCTGACCTGGTCATTTGTAAAGGGCAGCCGTCCTGGTCCATTTGAGTATCCATGCCAGGGATGATGTTCTCAAAGCAAGCATAGTAAGAGTTCAGTTCCTCTGGGAGAGAAGCCGACACTTCCCCCACACTGCCTGTATTGCCTTTATAGTCAGTGATGGTTCTCAGACCACTCCACATGTTCATGGTATTGGAGCCCTGGTAGAGAGATTCTATTTTGACTGTATTGACTTTTTGCAGTTTTTATTGCCTTTCTGAGATCAAACCGGGATTTCTTATAATTGAGGGCTCCAGTCGTGTTTCAGTGAAAACCAGAACGTTACAGTTCTTAATGTCCTACTGGAAAGCTAGCCTGCTCCTAAGTTCATCCAGCTTGCTGTCTAGTGACTGGACGTTGGCTAAGAGAATACTAGGGAGAGGAACACGGTTTCCCCGTAGCCGCAGTCGGACCAAAACTCCACCACTCTTCCCACTTCTCCGTCGGCGTCGTTGTCCAGGTACTGGCTCCGGTAAGAACAACAAAGGGAATCCTGGGTTGTTCGCTGAACTTGATGTTCTGGACGAAAACGACGATTCCAGTGCAGTTCTGATGTCCAGTAGTGATTGTCTGTTATAGGTTAATAACACGGTTGCAAATGTATCAAAATTACACAGTAACAACAATAAATCTGCAGTTGGTTGGGAGCACGAAAAACGTCAGCAATTCTTAACAGCCCAATGATTGACCAATGAAGGTTGCAAAAAGGTCCTTTTGTTTTCACCAGGCACAGCCAAAGAATACTGGCCA
Source organism: Esox lucius (assembly GCF_011004845.1). Lineage (NCBI taxonomy): Eukaryota > Metazoa > Chordata > Actinopteri > Esociformes > Esocidae > Esox > Esox lucius. The sequence continues at coordinate 48,149,069 of NC_047585.1, read as the reverse complement.
CCCCTCAGAGTCCAGCTCCCTTCTAGGTTTCTTCCCAGGTTCTGACTGTTAGGGAACTTTTCCTAGCAATTGTCCATCAATTTCTTGTTGTTGCTAGCTCTTTGGGTTTTTTGGCTGGGTATCTTAAGCTCTTTGTGACAACTACTGATGTAAAAAAGCCTCCACAATATACATTTGATTGTCCTGTTAGTTAGGAACTCACCTGATTGGGTCTTTATTGGAAACTAAAAAACAAGCTAAACCAGCACACACTCTGCCCTCTACAAAATTAGTTTGACACCCCTCTAGGATAGCATTACCTAAACTGTAGTTTGACACCCCTGGTTTAGGCAGAGAAAGCTTTCATGGTGGCCAGAGGGATGGTGCGAGAGGCCCATGGCAGCCTGGAGGCCCTACAGGTCCGTCTGAAGGAAGTGAGAGACCGACTGGATCGGGTCTCACGAGAGGAAGCCCACTATCTGGAGCTGGCCACGCTGGAACACAAGCTACTTCAGGTAAATGTCCAACAGCAGCTGTTTAAAGCATTCTTCCTTCCTTTCCTATCTTACTTTCATCAAGTAATAAATTATCTGACATCAGTGGATGAAAACTGTTGCTTTTACCTATCCATTTGTATTAGATCAGCTGAAATAGTTTTCCCAGGTTTGTGGTATTTTCTCTATCTGAAGGGACTTTGTACGCTTTCACTTTCTTATAGGAGGAAAGGCGCCTTCGGACAGCATATGAAAACGCAGAGGAAGCAGAGCGAGAGAAGTTTGCCTTATTCTCTGCCGGTGTGCGTGAGAGCCACGAGAAAGAGAGGACTCGAGCTGAGCGCACAAAGAACTGGTCCGTGATTGGTTCTGTGCTTGGGGCTCTAATAGGAGTCATGGGATCAACCTACATTAACAGGGTACGCTTGCAAGAGCTGAAGACCTTACTATTAGAGGCCCAGAAAGGACCAGTCAGCCTACAGGAGGCTATCAAAGTCCAGGCTGGTATGAATAAGACTCAACAAGATGAGCTGAGAGGACTTATTGACACCCTGCGGAAGACGCTTCAGGGTACAGCAGGTCAAGCAGAGAAACCGGAAGGGCCAGGGTTAGCCAGGAGGAGGCCAGAGGTGGACCCCAGCATGGTTGGTCTCACTTCCCAACCTTCTCTCAGTGCCTCCGACTCAGTTCTGAAGGAGATTTTGCTTTATAGCCAGAAAGCACAGGTTCTTATAGAACGCTTCCTGCCACAGTTAGGGCAGCTTGAACAGAGTGTTGGGAAGGTGGAATTAGAACTTATATCTGTTAAGAATATGATTGAGACTTACAATAATGAAGAGAAGCTGCCTGCAATTATTAGTCAGCAAGATTCACAGCTGTTGGTTTGCAATACTGAGAGTGTCATGAAAGGACTAGACCAGACGGAGAAAAGACTTGAGGCCTCAATAAGCCAAACTACCATGTACAACACTGTCCTGGCTTATGGTGCACTTGCTGTCACTGTGCCTGCTCTGTACATCCTCTTTAGAGGAATATGACCAACATAAGAATTAGTCTTATGAGTTCTAGCTTGATTTACCATGTAATAGTTAGATGTTCATGGGTAAAAAGAAGCTTGACGTCAATAACTGTATATTGTGTGTGAAAAAAGTGAGGTGTCATGTATATTAAAGATCTGTGTCAAACAAATGTACAATATTTGAATTAAAATATATTTTATGTAGATCATAAATTATTCAGAAGTGTCTAATTCTAATAAAAAGGTAATTTCACAGACAAAATGATTGTCCAAATGTGTGAACACCCCAAAAAAAGCTGTATTCTTAGTGGAGGTGTGCCGAACGCCACGAGACTAAACGTGTCAAGGCTTTACGAAACGCTCGAAACGTTTACTCTAACGTCACATTTACTGGTAAGAAATACATTTGATATTTAGGGTTCATGACGTATTTTCCAATACTGTGGTAAAAAACCTGGAGGACATGAAGGGCCACTCAGTCAGGGAGTGGGTTGTCATGGCTGCTCCACGACTGGAGATCTACCACCGCTTCAAAAGTTTCTTGCGCACCCATGTGGATGAGAACGGGCACAACGTCTTCAAGGAGAAGATCAGCGACATGTGTAAAGGTGCCTGGAGGTCACTCAGCTTAGTAGAAAAAACAGACGCTGTTCTAAGTGGTCATTTTTTTAAAAGGGAGAAGTTGTGCTTTTTAAACCACAAAAAAGTCTCTAAATGTCAATGAACGTTTTTGAAGAAACGTCTAGTTTTTGAAGTGTCTAATTCTAATAAAAATGCATAATAGCTAATTTCACAGACAAAATGATTGTCCAAATATGTGAACACCCCCCCCAAAAAAGTTGTATTCTTAGTGGAGGTGTGCCGAACGCCACGAGACTAAACGTGTCAAGGCTTTACGAAACGCTCGAAACGTTTACTCTAACGTCACATTTGCTGGTAAGAAATAAATGTGATATTTAGGGTTCATTACGTATTTTCCAATACTGTGGTAAAATATTTCGTTGCGCAATGGTTTGGTGTGTGTGCGCGCATCGAGAAAGGTAATTCGAATGGGCGGTTCGTATACCACATTGCTCTTGCCTTTCCAGTTTCCTTTTTTTTAACCATTAATCCGTTGTTTTTGTGTGACAAAGGCGCGCGGATGAATAGTGTGTCAGTTCTTCCGCTTGGGGAGCCAAACCCTGAACACCAAATCAGGTGCACCTACAGATATATCCACTCCCCTTTATATTAGATTGGCCAATCATAAATTACTAGTTGACGTCCTACCAACCACAAAGCTACGTTTCTGTTCCAACATTACATATTCATATTATTTCGCGCGCTTTCTATACCACGTGACGATTTCGCGGGAAAAGTCGGCGTTGTGGGGGAAAGAATAGCATTTGCAGAGAAGCAGCGGAGATAAATTTACCACCATGGCGGTAAGTTATCATGCTGAATATCAACTATATATTCATATTATATTTCTAAGTAAACATTTGTGTCTATTTTTACCTTAATATATTCACGTTTTGTGATATAAAGTGTTGTTGGTCAGAGATGGAAATTGTTACGAAGAAAGATAGTACAACTAACTACTCTGGTCCCGGATTTTTAACTTGTATATTTGCATTCTGCATTTCTCTACCTACTACATCTACGTTAAATTAGTTTGTATGTTAGGCATTTTAAAACAATTTTCTGTTTGTCCGCCCTCAGTCAGCCAACATAGATATGTAATAATCCATTGTTGTCACCATGTAACTGACGTAGATAGTTATCCTACATAGTTCAGAACTACAACCGAAGTATTTCAATGAGCGGTTGAAAAAGGATAATTGTAAATATGCCTCGGAAAGTCTCCTTTCATTGTCTTGTTATAGTGTAGGTAACTATGTAGCTTGGTAATATTTAAGACATTTATCACGGTCTGTCTGTTGTCAGGATTCATCAGAGTCATTTCACGTGGCGACCAGCCCCAGCCGTGGCTCCAGGCGGGGTGACCTGACATCCAGCCCCGGGAGAGACCTACCACCGTTCGAGGACGAGTCGGAGGGGCTCCTCGGTGACGGCACTCTGCACGGAGAGGAGGATGAGGGCGACGGGGAGGAACTGATTGGAGATGCAATGGAGAGGTGTGTAGGGGAGCTGTACCATAAGGGGGGGTGGGGTCATTTCCAGGTTGGAGTGTTTTGAGTCTGTTTCTCATTTCTTCCAGGTCAAAGTTATTGCATGTTTACTAAGCTGTAATACCACAACCTGTGTTGGTTGATAATAAATAATCTGCTAACACTTTCTTCTTCCCATTTGTCCCAATACAGGGACTATCGCGCCATCCCAGAGTTGGACCGGTATGAAGAGGAGGGTCTGGATCTGGATGAAGAGCTTTCTGAGCTGTCCCCTGGAGCCAGGGCTGCTGCGGAGGAAGCGATGAGGAGGAGGGACAGGGAGCAGGGAGGGAGGTTCGGGATTGAACTGCTGTATGGTGAGAATTCCCCCCTGCATGCTTTCTAATGATGACTGCCTGAGGGAAGTAAAGTTAATCAATAAGGCTGATACAATGTGGTGTCTGCAGTCTGCCCTTAAGTGTGTGTGTGTGTGTGTGTGTGTGTGTGTGTGTGTGTGTGTGTGTGTGTGTGTGTGTACACAATAAGGCACGAGTGCGGTGGTATGTGGCTGGTGTGGTACCACCATCATACGCCGGGATCTGTTTGTCGCAGCCATGATATGCTGGGTCCACCAATTACTAATATCAAGTTCAATATTCCTCTTCACCTAACAGACAGTGAGGATGAGGATGATGAGCGTCCGGCTCGGAGACGTCGCCGCGTTGAGCATGCTGCGGAGGGCACCGGGGCCGAAGGGGAGGATGAGGAGATGATCGAAAGCATTGAGAACCTGGAGGACATGAAGGGCCACTCAGTCAGGGAATGGGTTGTCATGGCTGCTCCACGACTGGAGATCTACCACCGCTTCAAAAACTTCCTGCGCACCCACGTGGATGAGAACGGGCACAACGTCTTCAAGGAGAAGATCAGCGACATGTGTAAAGGTGCCTGGAGGTCACTCAGCTTAGTGGAAAAAACAAAGCTGTTCTAAGTGGTCTTTTTTTTTTTTTTTAACTGAGAAGTTGTGCTTTTTAAACCACAACAAAGTCTCTAAATGTCAAGAAACGTGTTGTTCTGTAAAAACTGTTACAAAGTAACAAATGTTCAGTCAAACTTTCAGTGGTTTTTAAAATGTTCGGTCTGTGACCTTTTCCAGAAGTCTCTGCAGGTTGGACTGTGCAGAATTACTGAACTTAAGATTACGAATCTCCTTGCAAATCTCTTACTACTCATTTGTTATTGAGATTTGCAATTTTGGGCTTTACGTAAACCAATCTCATCAAACATGTGGTAGAAGTTTAGTCTTGAGGAAAGACATTACTAATCTGTTTGATCTCGTTTCATCCAGAGAACAAGGAGAGTCTGGTGGTGAACTACGAGGATCTGGCTGCCAGAGAGCATGTGTTGGCCTACTTCCTTCCAGAAGCCCCTACTGAGATGCTCAAGATATTTGACGAGGCAGCCAAGGAGGTGGTCCTGGCAATGTACCCAAAATATGACCGCATCGCCCATGAGATTCACGTCAGAATCAGCAACTTGCCGCTGGTTGAGGAGTTGAGATCCCTTCGGTAAACACAGGAAATTCATTTTTAGTTGGCCAACCAGTGTGTGTCTTAATCAGGTTCTGTTATTAAGAACGACTGAGGCCACGTGTGTCTTAATCAGGTTCTGTTATTAAGAACGACTGAGGCCACGTGTGTCTTACACAGGCTCAATGAGACGACAACATCAGTGTTTATCAGTACCTTGATTTCTCAATAAGACACTTTCAGGCGTGGACTATATTGAACGTTAAAATGAGTTTCCTGTTGTGTAATATTTAGAGCATAGTGATTTTAATGTTGGGCTTAGATGTATATTATGCAGCGCCCAGGTTATAGTGACAGAGCAGCAGTCAGCCGCTGAATGAACTTCCTTTACCCACATGCCGCCTCTGTAAGGGTTCTCACTGATTACCTCATGGAAGATGAAAATGTATATATTTTCCCTAAAACATGGTCTTTATTCTCTCCTCTAGGCAACTCCATCTGAACCAGTTGATCCGTACCAGTGGGGTGGTGACTAGTTGTACTGGAGTTCTGCCCCAGCTGGGTATGGTCAAGTACAACTGTAACAAGTGTAACTTCATCTTGGGGCCCTTTTTTCAGTCCCAGAACCAGGAAGTCAAACCAGGTTCCTGCCCTGAGTGCCAGTCATTTGGACCCTTTGACATCAACATGGAAGAGGTGAGTTAAAAAAAAAATATTTGGGATAATATCAAATCTGATATTAGAACTAGATGGGCGGGGGAATAAAGTATAAACAATCAACCTGTGGAAAGGACAAGATGAGAACCAGGAAGTTTAGCACAACCATTAGTGTAAAGGATGTATGTGAGTGGACCAGTCTGGTTAGGCACTAATAATGCTAACAAGACCTGAACATTTAGCTTGCTTGGCTTTAGTGAAAACATCCACAAACTTCACTGCAGCTACATAGACTGTTCAGTAAAGTGTAAATGTATCATTCCTTCCCTCAGACTGTGTACCAGAACTACCAGCGAATCACCATCCAGGAGAGCCCTGGGAAGGTGGCCGCTGGTCGCCTCCCACGCTCCAAAGATGCCATCCTATTGGCTGACCTGGTGGACCAGTGTAAACCCGGAGATGAAATAGTTAGTCACTGTTTATGAATTGCAATCAAAGGAAAATGATCCATCTACATGCAATATGATCATCATTATATTGTCTAGATAGTAATTTAAATGGAAATATAACATGATTGATGCAATAATCCCAAACACATTCTGACTTTCTAACAAATATTTTCATTTTCATTCAGGAGCTGACGGGTATCTACCACAATAACTATGATGGCTCTCTGAACATGGCCAATGGCTTTCCTGTATTTGCTACGGTCATTATGGCCAATCACATTACTACTAGAGATGACCGAGTGGCTGTTGGAGAACTCACCGATGAAGATATCAAGGCCATTGTAGCTCTTTCCAAGGATGAACGCATTGGAGAGAGGGTGAGTGATTTCTACCCCATTAGTAAACATTTTTAGGAAGTGTGGACCGTTACTCCATACGTTTCCTATGCGGTTTATTGTCATTAAGAATCCCAGAGGGAGACTTGTAGAAGGGTTGCCACGGGTATTGAACCCTGGCCTCTTGGGGGTAGCTGGCTGTGTACATGGATCCTGGAGGACAGGTTTGGTCAGAGGGGCAAGCCGGTTTCAACCCCATGATTTTTTTTTAGCAGAACCATACTAACGGCTGTTTTGGTGTATGTGCAGATCTTCGCCAGTATCGGCCCGTCAATCTATGGCCATGAGGACATCAAGAGAGGCCTGGCCTTGGCGCTGTTTGGTGGAGAACCGAAGAACCCAGGTGGGTGGACCAGAGACCTATAGAGACTGGAGTCAATCCGGTCTCAGGGATGAGGCGCACAACCTGAATGACATTTTTATTTGAAGGTCCTCAGAGATTCTCTCAGATATTTAGCCGGTGTCCGATTAACCTGTGAATACTTGTTTCAATTAGGAGTAACCCTCTAATTGTAAATATTATTTTTTCAGTTACTTACTGCTCCAGAAACATGTACACTCACCTAAAGGATTATTAGGAACACCTGTTCAATTTCTCATTAATGCAATTATCTAATCAACCAATCACATGGCAGTTGCTTCAATGCATTTAGGGGTGTGGTCCTGGTCAAGACAATCTCCTGAACTCCAAACTGAATGTCAGAATAGGAAAGAAAGATGATTTAAGCAATTTTGAGCATGGCATGGTTGTTGGTGCCAGACGGGCCGGTCTGAGTATTTCACAATCTGCTCAGTTACTGGGATTTTCACACACAACCATTTCTAGGGTTTACAAAGAATGGTGTGAAAAGGGAAAAACATCCAGTATGCGGCAGTCCTGTGGGCGAAAATGCCTTGTTGATGCTAGAGGTCAGAGGAGAATGGGCCGACTGATTCAAGCTGATAGAAGAGCAACTTTGACTGAAATAACCACTTGTTAGAACCGAGGTATGCAGCAAAGCATTTGTGAAGCCACAACACGCGAACCTTGAGGCGAATGGGCTACAACAGCAGAAGACCCCACCGGGTACCACTCATCTCCACTACAAATAGGAAAAAGAGGCTACAATTTGCACGAGCTCACCAAAATTGGACAGTTGAAGACTGGAAGAATGTTGCCTGGTCTGATGAGTCTGGATTTCTGTTGAGACATTCAGATGGTAGAGTCAGAATTTGGCGTAAACAGAATGAGAACATGGATCCATCATGCCTTGTTACCACTGTGCAGGCTGGTGGTGGTGGTGTAATGGTGTGGGGGATGTTTTATTGGCACACTTTAGGCCCCTTAGTGCCAATTGGGCATTGTTTAAATGCCACGGCCTACCTGAGCATTGTTTCTGACCATGTCCATCCCTTTATGACCACCATGTACCCATCCTCTGATGGCTACTTCCAGCGGGATAATGCACCATGTCACAAAGTTCGAATAATTTTAAATTGGTTTCTTGAACATAACAATGAGTTCACTGTACTGAAATGGCCCCCACAGTCACCAGATCTCAACCCAATAGAGCATCTTTGGGATGTGGTGGAACGGGAGCTTCGTGCCCTGGATGGGCATCATACAAATCTCCATCAACTGCAAGATGCTATCCTATCAATATGGGCCAACATTTCTAAAGAATGCTTTCAGCACCTTGTTGAATCAATGCCACGTAGAATTAAGGCAGTTCTGAAGGCGAAAGGGGGTCAAACACAGTATTAGTATGGTGTTCATAATAATCCTTTAGGTGAGTGTATACTTAATGTGACTCAGTGTGAATGATCTTCCAATATTGTGTTAATAAAATATGCCTAGTACTATTTTAAAACCTTATAATATACACCAGCCAGTCTTACGGGGGCCTTTTGGTCTTGGCATGGTGTTACCTCACACCCAGAAGGTTAAGACCATACTAGTCTTTATGGAAGTCTGGATATGTCTGTAATGGAGTTTCAAATCATTTGCACCTAGTTCTAATCTCAGACACTTAATATGATTGTAAAGTTACAAATGTACTAAAATGCTTTTTTTCTTTTAATAGTAATTGGATAAATGGTTTTGCTCCATGTGACCTCAGTGCTCTGGGGCTGGGTGTCAGATGGCCTTGTACAGGTCACAGTTGCAACAAGCCCTATTTGGCTTTTGACCTGACCCTTTACCTCCCTCCAGGCGGGAAGCACAAAGTGCGTGGTGACCTCAACGTGCTGCTGTGTGGTGACCCTGGGACGGCCAAGTCCCAGTTCCTGAAGTATGTGGAGAAGGTGGCCAGTCGAGCAGTGTTCACCACAGGCCAAGGGGCCTCAGCTGTGGGACTGACAGCCTATGTACAGAGACACCCCGTCACCAGGGAGTGGACCCTGGAAGCAGGAGCCCTGGTGCTAGCAGACAGGGGAGTCTGTCTCATCGATGAGTTTGACAAGGTCAGGGTGCTTCGTCTCTCTAACCATTTGCTTAAAATGCTGTTTTTGGCAGCATGTGAACTTCGCATTTCTCATGCGTATGGCTGGGAGTATTTCCCAAAAAGTAGTTTTTTAGTTAATGAGAGTGAGACACTGAGTTTACTAACTGGGTCACACCGATTGAGTCATTCTGGTCCGGTTTACTAACTGGGTCACCCTCACGATGGAGTCATTCTGGTCATGGGCTCCAAAGTGGTAACACTGAATTAGATCCAGGAGATTTCTGTGACCTGACCAGCTCACAACTGTCCATGCTTGAAATTGTAGGAAATGAGAGATTGTGCTTCCCTGCAGATGAATGATGGGGTCTGTAATTGCATTTTTGGTAATGTGCTGTCCTCCAGATGAATGATGCAGATAGGACCAGTATCCATGAGGCAATGGAACAGCAGAGCATCTCCATTTCCAAGGCAGGCATCGTCACTTCTCTGCAGGCTCGTTGTACCGTCATCGCTGCGGCCAACCCCATCGGTGGGCGTTACGACCCTTCTCTCACATTCTCTGAGAACGTGGATCTGACGGAACCCATTATATCTCGTTTTGACATCCTGTGTGTCGTGAGAGATACTGTGGACCCAGTGCAGGTAAGGCTGCTTGTCGACATCTCCTTGAAACTGCCTTTTGTTCGGGTTTGGGGTCAACGGGGGTGGCGTTTAGGGTAGTGTCAGCACAACTCACCCCCCCCCCCCCGTTTCCTCAATCCAGGATGAGATGCTGGCGCGATTCGTTGTGGGAAGCCACATAAAACACCACCCAAGCAACAAGGAGGGTGGCATGGCCAGTCTGGAGGAGGTGGTTCTGCCCAACACCTCCGACGTGCCCCCCATCCCCCAAGACCTGCTCAGGAAATACATAATCTATTCCAAGGAGAGGGTCCGGCCCAAACTCAACCAGATGGATCAAGATAAGGTTGCTCGGATCTACAGCGACCTGCGTAAGGAGTCCATGGTGAGTATGAGAAAGGGCCATGGCCCCGGGGGGGGGGGGGGGCTGGAATCCACATTAATCAATGTTTGTTTACTTCTGACTGCAGAACCTGATTTAATACATTTTAATGAGCTATATATTTGTTTACTTTTTAAACCCACCGCAAGAACAAATGCTTTAATACCTAGGCCCTGTTTCCTAGGCAACGGGCAGTATCCCCATCACTGTGCGTCACATTGAGTCCATGATCCGCATGGCGGAGGCCCACGCTAGAATGCACCTCCGGGACTACGTTGTGGAGGATGACGTCAACATGGCCATCAGAGTCATGCTGGAGAGTTTCATCGACACACAGAAGTTCAGCGTAATGAGGAGCATGAGAAAGGTGATCACAAAGCCCTCTGACATCGCTGAGCATAAACACTGAATCCTTTTTCCACTGAATTAGATGATGGATATTAACGTTTCAACTTGCGCATCATTCCACCTGTCATGTCAGATCACTGAAAACCTTTTATAATATAGGATACAGTTTGAACAGATATTACACTTGAGGATCTGCATGAGTCAGCATGAAGCCCTTGTCAGGTGGCTCCCTCTAGTGGTCTGACTGTTACAGCTAACTGGGCCCAGTGGTCTGACTACCTGACTGTTGCTCACATTGAGATGCCTGATACCATCCCAACTGACATCACTGGTTTCCTTTCTCTAGACCAAGGCTGTTCAACTCTGGTCCTGGACAGCTAGTACACTTTATTTTTCTGGTTCTACATACTGGTAAATTGCACTCACCTGGTGTTCCAGGTCTGAGTAAGTCAGTTATTAGGGTTGGAGGATTAAAGCTAGAAGCATTTTGGCCTCAAGCCCGAGTTGAGCCGCCCTGCTATAGATGTTTGTTACACAGCAGATGTAGTTTTGTTTATACTGAAACCTGTCCTCTGCTCTTTAAGACGTTTTCACGCTACCTGGCATTCAGACGTGACAACAATGAACTGCTGCTGTTCATCTTGAAGCAGCTTGTGGCGGAGCAGGTTGCCTATCAAAGGAACCGGTTTGGAGTACAACAGGACACCATCGAGATCCCTGAGAAAGACCTGGTTGACAAGGTAATATCCTGGTTACGGTGGGGGTTACCGTGGTGACATTCTTGTAGTTGTCAACAGCTTCTGATTAGTTGATATGTTTTGAATACATTTGTTTTTGTTTTATGCTTGTCCCCTGTGGTTGTCAAACCCACAACCTTGATGTTGTAAGCACCAGGCTCTACCGCTTGAGTTTCTTACCCTTTTCCACCAGGGCTTCCTGTTCTACATTCTGCAGATTCTCTATAAAATGTACTCGCTGATTTCACTTTGACATGGGTTTGCAAAATCCCTCAGTCTTTTCCTAGTTGCTCAGATGCAGTTCATTCAATTTCTGTTTAACTGAGAAAACAGTTGGGTATTTCCTTGACATTTCTGAGGGTGTGGTTTTCTTAAGGCCTAGTACTTCAATACGTTTAAAATAATACATGTATTTACTCATTTTATTTACTCCTCAAATCAAGTCCTGGAGTCCCCCCGAAGATCAGGTGACTTATTTAGGAGACGTGCCCCCTTACTTTGGGAATCCATCGTCTGCCAGCTGAGCTACACAGGATTTTAACCTGATGTGTGGGTGTCTCCATTTTTATTATCAATTCTGACTCAGTCAATTGTCTCCATTTCTCAACCCCTGTAGGCCAGACAGATCAGCATCCACAACCTGTCTGCGTTCTACGACAGTGACGCGTTCCGAGCCAACAAGTTCTCTCATGACATGAAGAAGAAGTTAATCCTGCAGCAGTTTTAAATCTTTCATCTGCTGTTGCCTGGGAAACAGACTTGCCTCTGTCTGCCTCCAAAATGCACTCTTCTCTGTCTGGGGTATTGCTCCCGACAAGGGCCCTGGAGGTCTGGTGGAGACCGATGCTGTCTGAATGTGTAAATAGTTGTAAATGTTTGTCAAGCTGTTGTAGGATGGAAGGGTACTCATAAGGATTATATACCTTCATTTTTGTTTGTTTTGGAGTGCAGGTGTGGTGTCAATGTATTTTGATGGAATTTTTAGGAAAGCAATGTTACAGTGGATGTGGGAACGTCTAGACTGTTTCAGTTGAATCACCTTGAGATTGTAATATGGCACAACTGTTCGGTAACGCTCATTCTTTACGATGAGTAGCTGCTGACCATGACAGTTGTGTATCTCTGAAATATGTTTGGAATGGTGGTGATAATAAATTGCGTTTGTAGAAGCTTGTGAATTTACTTATTGTGTATTTAAACATGTGCAGAGAATGTGATAGTAGGACGACTCATGATATATTGTCCACGGTGATCAACTGGGGTGTGTTCTGTCCAACAAAACGTTACGTAACTTTTCGTTTGGATGTATTCGGATATGTCCCACATAATTGCGTTCTGATCGAGATGGGAGCGGGATGGTGTGTATATGCGTATCCGCCAATTGTAATGGACTAAACGTTTTGTTTGGCGTAATGAAACACCCCTGTTGTCACTGCGATACCATCGGTGTCTAATCTGTCAATCAGAATTTAGCATCTCTGCGCGATATGGAAAACGCTGTTATAGAATGTTAAAGACATTTTCTGGTTCAGACTGAGTTCGCTGTTGGTGTCATTTATCCGCATTTGTTTTAAGACCGTTGCGCTCTGATGCGCCTTTACTTCGCTATTAAAGTCTGACCGGGTGCGTATGCCTCGGAAAAGCGGTGGAGTAGGCTGCATTTGTCAGCGACGCACCACGCTCAGAGAGATGCAGATAATCGTGAACCGGTGCCCAAGTTCAGACACTTAACGCGTCTAGCGGACCTCAACTAGCCAAGTCAATATGCAATGACTTGCCTTCTCTGCCCGCAGCTGCTGCTGAATAAACAAGGAAAGCAAATCTTGATATAAGCATTTCTGAATTATTTTCTTTTTGCTGCAGTTATGGCAGGCCTTTCTCCCGTGCTTTTATTCGGTAAGTGTTTTATTGTGGCAAGTCTGCCCCGCTATTTCCGTGTCGCATGATGCTGTACTGGACTATCATCGTACTTCTCAATTAAATAGTGTTATTTGTTGAAACAGACTTAACGAATATAATTTAGTTTTTTTTAAATTGTGTGTTTTAACATGTCTGGATTATCAACGGCAATGTGAATGCTAGCACTTTCTGCAGTTATAAGGCTGCATTAAAGCTACTATTTACTAATGAAATATCCACGTACCTATAAAACTGTCAACATTGCCAAACAAGCGGCCTGCAAAATTCATAGGCTCTTTTATTGGCCTTGGACTGTTTTGTTAAATGTTAGCCACACATAAAAGAGAAGCAGTACAGGGAATTCCATAGAACCTTAGTCTGTTTGAACTTGAAACCGGATAACAGTTTTGTAATTTAATTTTAATTGATTGATTGCAATTCATTTCATAAAGCATTGAGATGTTTAATGGTGGGCGACATTTTAAATAATTACTTTGTTGAGTAGCACTTTGCCCATACGGAAATACGTCGGTCTGCCGACGAGACGCAACACCAAAACCATTGTGACTCATGAGAAGCTGTTTTGCTTCATGGCCTGCAGAGGGCTGTTTACATGTTGTAGGATTCCACATTTGAAATTTGAAGGAAGCACTGACTAGACATAATGCATGGTCAAACATGTTCTAGGATTAGCCAGCTACTCAAGCTAAGTGCACAAAAATGACCTTTAACAGTATTCTCAGATAAATGGCTTACCCTTCAACATATAGAACAAATTGTGTTGTTCAACTGACATCTACTGCTTGACTAATTGTAAAAACGTAGCCTAATGTCAAACCAATGACACAGCTTGGCCTTATCTCAGTTAGCCCAGAGCTACAGGCATCCATGTGGTCAGATATACCATTAATGTTTATGCAGTCTGTCCATGAGAGATTAGCTGTGTAGCTAGACTATCACTTCACCAGATTCTCTTCAAACATTTCCCAATGTCATTCTTTTGTTGAGATTGCATTATTGTCTCCCATATTCACATAATTGTCAACAAGTATATAACTGATATTACCCGGTTGTTCTGTTTGTCCTGTGCTGACATCTACAGTAGACTTACATTTGGATTCTAGGCCCACAAAGAACAAGGAGAGCACTTGTGTACTGAAATGTACAGGCCTCACTTACTCAGCACAATGCCTCTGCTCTGGCTGGTGGCACGTGGTACAAGGAAGGATCACATCTCCAAAAGACGGGTTGTATCTGTTTCGTCAGGGATGGAAGGTGTAGAGTTGCCATTGCACTTAATTCAGTTAAGGAGATATTAATGAAGATACATGTTTTTGTTATGTACCTTAAACCCTCAATCCGTTTGATTTTAATAGAGATGTAAAGCAATGTTTATGTAAATAAATGCATTGTTTCTGCATCATATGTTTCTCTCTAGCCCCTAGGCCATACTGCAGAACCAGACTCTCTAACCCCTAGGCCATACTGCAGAACCAGACTCTCTAACCCCTAGGCCATACTGCAGAACCAGCCTCTCTAACCCCTAGGCCATACTGCAGAACCAGCCTCTCTAACCCCTAGGCCATACTACAGAACCAGACTCTCCAACCTATAGGCCATACTGCAGTACTTGTCTCTCTAACTCCTAGGCCATACTGCGGAAACAGTCTCTCTAACCCCTAGGCCATACTGCAAAACCAGTCTCTCTAACCCCTAGGCCATACTGCAAAACCAGTCTATCTAACCCCTAGGCTATACTGCAGTACTAGTCTCTTTAACCCTTAGGCCATATTGCAGAACCAGTGTCTCTCATTGCTTTAATAGAGATGTAATGCAATGTTTATGTAAATAAATGCATTGTTTCTGCATCCTATGTTTCTCTCTAACCCCTAGGCCATACTGCAGTACCAGTCTTTCTAACCCCTAGGCCATACTGCAGTACTAGTCTCTCTAACCCCTAGGCCATACTGCAGTACTAGTCTATCTAACCCCTAGGCCATTCTGCAGTACTAGTCTCTCTAACCCCTAGGCCATACTTCAGTACTAGTCTCTCTAACCCCTAGGCCCTACTGCAAAACCAGTCTATCTAATCCCTAGGCCATACTGCAGAACCAGTGTCTCTCATGCTTTAATCGAGATGTAAAGCAATGTTTTTGTAAATAAATGCATTGTTTCTGCATCCTATGTTTCTCTCTAACCCCTAGGCCATACTGCAGAACCATTGTCTCTAACCCCTAGGCCATACTGCAGAACCAGCCTCTCTAACCCCTAGGCAATACTGCAGTACTAGTCTCTCTAACCCCTAGGCTATACTGCAGTACTAGTCTCTCTAACCCCTAGGCTATACTGCAGTACTAGTCTCTCTAACCCCTAGGCCATACTGCAGAATCGGTGTCTCTAACCCCTAGGCCATACTGCAGAACCGGTGTCTCTAACCCCTAGGCCATACTGCAGAATCAGTGTCTCTAACCCCTAGGCCATACTGCAGAACCGGTGTCTCTAACCCCTAGGCCATTCTGCCATACAAGTCTCTCTAACACCAGGCACCTGGAACCTGGAATCTGTCAAAACAGAACAGTCATAAATCATGCTATTACTGACCCACATAACTGACAGATACTCATAGAGATAACTTTAAAGATGCATTAGCAGAAGCACTTTCAGTGTGTTATAGAACCCAGCCCTGGGTTCAGATATAATTATATGAACAGATATCATCAGTAAATGTCCAATAACTGATTCATTTCTGAAGACAGTAATAGAGAAACATTTTAAGATTAATTTGCAAATTTTTGACCCAATGATTGTGAGTTTGCCGTGGAGATGTGAAAATTTTGTAAAAGCTCACTGCAGCTATGTTGAAGTATTGTTGATGGGCCAACGCCACCCAATAGTTACCTTTCAATTCCCCAAAGCTTCTGCTAAATTAATATATGGCCCAGTGAAAACACAGGAAATCTGCATCCAACAGTAATAGATCACAAGCAAGTGCAAATTAGATTAGCAGAAAAATCTAAATATTTAGCATAATTGTCAGGGATCACCCAAAATACTGTTCCATCACTTTGATTCTATCCGCAATTATGTATGGATGTTGCCATTCAGAAGTGCATTTCACAAGTATAAAAAATTAGGTATGATATCAGTTTCATATATGGGTCACTGAAATTAAAGTAAGGTTAGGGTTAGGGAAAGTAAGGTTCTGTAAGTGGTTCTGTAAGTGTTGAAACCTAATACACATCATCATGTAATTTCTCTCCTGGGTGTTCATCAAAGTTTGCTCTTTAAGCATAACAGTTAGCCTCTAAACCTCCACCTTAACACTTTAAAATGTAGCTTCTAAACTTCCACCTTAAAACTCCTGAATACCTATGGACAGATCTGTGTCTTCCACTAGGTTAACTAAACTCCTGAATACCTTTGGACAGAGCTGTGTCTTCTACTAGGTTAACTCTGACATATTTATATTTGAGCTGCCATGGGGAAGAGGCCTAGAAAAGGACACTTGCAGGGCACTGGCATCGTATCCCTTCTGGCTCTGTCAGTGAAAGGACCTCCCTGTGGAACTCCTTACATTGCAGCTCATCAGAAAATTCAGATCTTTGAGCCTTATCTTTGTTGGGCTTTTCAGGTCTTTGGTTTAGAAGAGAAATTAGCATTGATCAACCAACCCACCGACTTGAGAGAGGCTTGTTTCTAATAAGAGTGATGTTTCCAAAAAGAGTAATGCTTCTTAAAACAGGGATATTTCTTTAAATAGTTATGTTTCTTGAAGCAGGGATGTTTCTAAAAAGGGGGATGTTTCTGCAAAAAGGGATGTTTCTTTAAACAGGTGTATCTAAAAAGGGTGATTTTTCTTGAAACAGGGATGTTTCTAAAAAGAGTGATGGTTCTAAATAGAGGGTTGTTTCTTAACAGAGGGATTTTCTCAGATGAGCCAACAAAGGCAGAGATGCCAGGAAGAGGGTTGGGGTTTTAATCAGCTCTACATTCTGTCTGGTTCCTGTCTAACAGGTGGACTTTGTGACTGGATAATGACAGTCATACATTGGAAAATGTGAAGCAATTAACCCCTGTCCTGTGTTGATGCACATAGCAGGCATATCTGCCCAAAACATAATATCCCATCCACATGTTTCATAGATCTGCCCTGTGTCAGGCCAGCTAGCATGGTGGAAGAGGAGCTGCTTTAGTGTGTCAAAGGCTCTGTGAACTGGCATAAAGACAGAGAACAAAGCAATGAAAAAGTATATTGGGAATAAAGGATAAATCCCAAAATAAATCTGTTGTCTTGGTTACAATGTATGTGGATACTCCTGGCCTGGTATGGCTTGGTTTTTGTGGGAGGAGGGCTAAGCTGGTGGGTCTTTAGGTCTTAACAGGCCATATGTGGTTAAGAGACTAGGTAAGGGTTGAGGGGGCTGGGCAGTGTTGACAGGAGCAGGTTCATTAACAGGGTAAAGAAGGATGGCTGGTCTGGATTTTAGCTGACTGCTTAGTTACTTCATGTCTGTCTGCCTTGACAGTGTTCTCATCTGACCTGTCTGCTGACCCATCTGTCCAAGTTAAATAAAATATCTCCTTGTCACATCCAGGGTCACAGTGCAGTTCAGGATTAACATCAACACATTTTTTACATGTAGGACTCATTTGATTTTTATCATCAGATTACAAATAAAAGGATACAAATTAAATAATTTGTCTGATAGCACACATTGTTCACAATGGGTGACAGAAAGTATTTTGAGGATTTAGTGGCCAAAAGTTGACTAGTTAAGCTCTGGTAAGCCCTTTTAGGACAGCAACATATATTTACAGTGTTACCTTGTAAAATAAAATCACAGAGAAGCCTGTTTGACAGTGAAGAGTAGGACAATTTAATGGGAGGCTTGATCCTACCTGTTATCAGCCAAACCAGAACTACTCTACTGTATAATTGTTCAGTGGTACCTTCTGTGAGTACCTGATAATGCTTTATTTCACAGCCTCATTTTAGTTGAAATTCAACACTACTGTTGTTTGCTCCTTGGGGTTTAAGGCTGGGTGTTTCTGTAAAAGCACTTTGTGACAACTGCTGTTGTAAAAAGGGCTTTATAAATAAATATATATATTTATAAGATACCTGAAAACTGTGTGGAGATCTCTCTGTTGAAGGGGACTTTTTCTGTCTTTCATTCCAGGCTCAACACTGCTGTTCCTGTTATCATCTCATGCTCTGCTGAATGATGGACCAGTTTTATCCTCCACCTCACAAACCTCCCAGACCTCATCTCTGTCTCTCCTGGACCTGGACCTGGAAGAGCAACCTGAGATGACTACTGGTAGGTTTGCAAAGTGGGCCAGCAACAAGAAGTTTGTTGGTTCAAATCTCACGTCTGACCAGAAATTCTGCTGGAGCATGCTGCTCCAGGTGGTGTGTGTGTGTTGTGTTAAAGGCTGAATGTCTGTAGAAGGACATGAATGTGGGTTTTAAGGACATGAATGTCTGTAGGCTTTAAGGACATGAATGAGAAAGCCAAATGTCTCTAGGTTTCAAGGACATGAATTAAAGAAAGTAATGTATTTCCTTCTCCTCTAGTTCCGGGTAGACCTACTATGGTACCAGGCTTGACCAGGCAGGGCCCGGATAGCTCCCTGCAGGACACATCTCAGGAATCGTCTGGGTTTTTCAGTGAGGACAGTGAAGACAACAAACCTCTGTCTCAATCTGTCCACCTTTGGGATGACATCAGAGTCCAAATCAACAACACTGGGTTAGGCAGAGATTCTCTCAAAGGTATGTAGACTCAGTGTGGTTTATTATATGACTGTATGAGTCTCCCCATGCAGAACATGGGCAGGTAACGGCCATGTTATTGGGGATTGGTTAAAATACTTAAGGTCATACTGATTCGCTGCAGAAACATTCTCAACAACAGTCGAGTGATCAGACTGAAAATCGTGCCCCCGAGTTTTCTGCAACCGTGACGTTACTTCAGACAAAGTCTCAGCTACTTCCTTGACTGTTGGGCTGCTATACACAGTCAATACAAACACTGTGAATGATGTACTGTAAATATGATATTTCAATCATTTAGCAGACACTTTCCCCAGTGAGTGGCAGTCAGTGTATTCATCCTAGGACTGGGGTCTGTTCTCCATCGCATAGGATTTGATATGAACGATGACGATGGGGTTTCAGTGGTCAGATTTAATTTCAGGGTATGCATCTATATAACCATTTATTTTGAATATAGCCCCCCTCCATTTTAGAGTATGAAAACCATTTGTACTGTCAGATTCATAATTGTAATGTAAATAGTCTCTTATAGAAAATAACATAAATTGTGTTACTCTTCAAATACAGTAGGAAAGACAACCCATTAATAATTAAATAAATTTTAGTCAATGAATAATCTAAGTCAGTATGTTGAGGAACTTAATATGAAATGCCTATAGTCATCCCAGAAACCATGGTTTAGTAAAGTTTTTGTTATGTTTGTGGAGGGTGGCACAGAGGACAGCAGAATTATTCTACAGTATCTCTGCCGAGGAACCCTTCAATATACAAAAGGAGAAATGGAGATTGTTTTCAGTGCCTAAAGTGGGATGCCTTAGTGGCAACCTGGATTCAAATATTACATTAATATTAAATTAATTTAAAATACTTGCCTGGGCAAAATGGAATTATTAAAAACATTGTCCTAAAACAGCCAAGCTTCAGCCCACCTGGCCTTCCAGGCAGGCTAGAGACAACCCTCTGAAGTCTGAATTATTTTAATCAGTCATTGAATCTAGGTCTTGGACTCCCTGCTGCATATATCTGGTGGAGTCAGCTTTCAGACAAAAAGCATCACCAGCAGTTTAGTTTCAATTTTTTTCTTTTTTTATGCAGGCTTAGCCTTATAGACCAGTTAATGTGCTGTTTATTGGTGTTGGAAGGACAGCCTTCTCTGGAAGGGTCTGTCTGGGTTGTCGTTCTGGTTCCTTTCTTTGTCCTCTCTTGTTCAAGGTACTTTTGACTTACACAGTTGGCTATGGCTAGTTTAGCAAAATCTGTACATTTTCTGTTCAATTCAAAGGTTTACAGAACTCCTGGCAGGAGGATTCCAGAATGTCCTGCTATTTCTTTTACCCTAATTGGGATTGTTGAAACCCTAGCTTCAACACTGTTGACTGTGATGTCTGGATGGGATGCTAGTCGTGATGCTGGATGTGAGGCTAGTTATGATGCTAGATGTAATGTGGGTATTGATGCTGGATGAGATGCTAGTTGTGAGGCTGGATGTGATGCTAGTTGTGATTCTGGATGTGATGCTGGATGTGATGCTAGCTGTGATGCTAGTTGTGATGTTAGATGTGATGCTGGATGTGATCCTAGTTGTGATGCTTGATGTGTTGCTAGTTGTGATATTGGATGTGATGCTAGTTGTGATGCAGGTATTTATTCTGGATGTGATGCTAGATCTGATGCTAGATCTGATGCTAGTTGTGATGCTGGATGTGATGCTAGTTGTTATGTTAAATGTGATGCAGGTATTGATGCTGGATGTGATGCTAGTTGTGATGCTGGATGTGATGCTATTTGTTATGTTAGATGTGGTGCTGGTATTGATGCTGGATGTGATGCTGGTATTGATGGTGGATGTGATGCTAGTTGTTATGTTAAATGTGGTGCTGGTATTGATGCTGGATGTGATGCTGGTATTGATGGTGGATGTGATGCTAGTTGTTATGTTAAATGTGATGCAGGTATTGATGCTGGATGTGATGCTAGTTGTGATGCTGGATGTGATGCTAGTTGTTATGTTAGATGTGGTGCTGGTATTGATGCTGGATGTGATGCTGGTATTGATGGTGGATGTGATTGTAACGGCCAGCCACGGCCGGTCATTCGGTTTCTATGTTCTGTGAGTTTCGGTTTTGGTGTATCTGTTTCTATGTTCTGTTTAGCTTCCCTTTATTTATTGGTTTAAATAATTGGTTTCACCGGTGTTTGCCTGTCACCTGTGTCCTGTTTCCTTGTTAGTCTGTGTATTTATTTCAGTCTTTTCTTCCCCCAATCTTTGTGGATCATTGTTATGTGTGACTTTCCTGTCTGTCTGGTGTTTGGATATTTTGCTTCAGTATTTAAATGTTTTGTATTACCAGCGCAAGGTGCTCAATTTTGTTTTGAGTTATGTTGAACCTCCTCATTTACTCCTGTGTTTTTGCTTCTGCCTCCATCCTTCAAGTGCTACTGTGATGCAAGTTGTGATACTGGATGTAGTGCTGCATGTGATGATAGTTGTGATGCTGGATGTGATGATAGTTGTGATACTGGATGTGATGCTGAATGTGAAGTGAGTATTGATGATGGATGTGATGGTAGTTGTGATACTGGATGTGATGTTGGTATTGCTGCTGGATGTGATACTGGAAGTTGGCTTTTGGTCTTTTTGCATTAGCTCAACCCTTGGCAATTTCTTTGTTATAATCCCCTCAACGCTCAATCCTGAGGTCACTGAACAGATGATAGATGTATCTATATGGAATGTCATGCTGTCACTTACTGATTTCTAAACTTCCTAGGGAATGATTTCTAAAGCTACAGTAAGCATTATGTGTGTATGTTTTATCTAATTAGTCTGATTATGTAAATATTTACTTATTTACCACCAGTGATGGAATGATGGAGGATGGACTCTAATTGATGTGTACCTCTTCAAGGTACGTGGCCTCGTCACTGTGTGGTTGAATGCATACAGTTCTTAAGTAGCTTCCTAGAGCACTTGGAGAGTAGGTAGGGTTAGGGTTGGGTTAGGGTTAGAAAAGGGATTCTCTCTGTACTCCAGTACAGAAATTTGATGCATCCTGTTGGTCAGGATGTAACTCAACCACTGACAGATTGAGCTGTATGGTAGTAGTTTTGTGTTGTGGATCACTACATATTTTTATATCCACTAATAAATTATTTGATTCATTCAGTGGTATTTTGACCAATCAAATCAGGCCATAAAAGATCTGATGTTAAAAGATCATGTGATAGTTCAAAATAATGGACTGGTCTGCATGTGTAAAAAGCGCCGTGATAAAACCTGTATTTCAGTGTTAATGTGATACAGTAGCCTTATTTGCCAGGTTGTCCTGTTGTTCCCATATGGTTCTAAAAACATGATAAATATAAAATACATTAAGTTAGGCTGCAGAAAACTATTTTATCTGTCGACACCACACGTCATCAGAGTTTCTACATTTCATGCACACAGGCTACTTCATTTTCCTTTGTGGTTATTCTGCAAGATGTTTATACTGTGTGTTCTAGACTAGTAAATAATTATAAGAATTTTAGAGGGTCATTTTAGGGTTCTTCAGACTGAACATGGGCAGATTGAACAAGTCTTATTAACTCTTCAGGGAAAATGTGAATGGATATTTCAAATAACGTCTTTGAATGCTGTAATTGCAATAGCTGTCCACGTGGTGTGAGGACTGCTGCTGGTTTTTTAGAAATGCTCAGTGTGTGAAGAGATCCATGACAAGTCTATGTCATCCTAAAGGGTTCGGCTGGCCTGGGGCTTACATTTTGGAGTTTGTGAGAAAGCATGAGAGTGGATACAGGTAGGATGGGTGCACCATGCATTTTTCTGAGGCCCCCCTTTGAGAACAGCAGTTTTAATGGAATTTGAAAAAAATATTTGAAGAACCTACAGTATAAAAAAGTATGTATAAATGTTTCCCCATGATTTACAAAACAAAATATCCCTAAGGACCTTTAGGGGGTGGTCATCTCTTTTCTGTCAGATTAAGGGGTAATATCTAAGGACCTTTCGGGGGTGGTCATCTCTTTTCTCAATCAATCAATCAATCAAATTTATTTATAAAGCCCTTTTTACAACAGCAGTTGTCACAAAGTGCTTTACAGAGACACCCGGCCTTAAACCCCAAGGAGCAAACAACAGTAGTGTTGAATTTCAGTGGCTAGGAAAAACTCCCTAAGAAGGTCGAATTTTAGGAAGAAACCTAGAGAGGACCCAGGCTCAGAGGGGTGACCAGTCCTCTTCTGGCTGTGCCGGGTGAGATATTAAGAGTCCAATTGGAATAATAAATACATTTCTCTGGGCTAAATCCAGAGTCTATTTGATTTTAGACTAGGTCAGAAGTATGACCATGTGGACAAGGACAGGGACAGCAACGGGCCCCCCAAACCAGGTAATCCGCAGGTGTGGACCAGGACCTCATCTCCTTCTAAAATTTAAAACTGGAGGAAACTGAGAAAAGTTAGTAGTACATCCCTCATATCCCCCAGCACAATAATATAGCAGCGTAACACCTTGGAACTGAGACGGGGGGGTTCGGTGACACTGTGGCCCTACCCGGGGGAGGCCCCGGACAGGGCCCAACAGGCAGGAAATCAATCCAACCACATTGCCAGGCATCAACCAAAGGGACACCCACCAACCGCAACCCCCCTGAATGAAGGCCGAGTATTGCT
Source organism: Esox lucius (assembly GCF_011004845.1). Classification (NCBI taxonomy): domain Eukaryota; kingdom Metazoa; phylum Chordata; class Actinopteri; order Esociformes; family Esocidae; genus Esox; species Esox lucius. The sequence continues at coordinate 48,125,595 of NC_047585.1, read as the reverse complement.
AGCAGCGTACAGCCCAATTGCACAAGTGCGCAACAGAGAGTCAACAACAAGCCAGTGACTCTTCCCCCGAAAGGCATTGGAGGGAGGGCATCCCAGTGGCGACGAGAGCCCACCTGGCAAGACAGCAAGGGTGGACAGTATCAAACCTACTGGTCACCTTCACGCCCCCGGGCCAGGCTACACCTAATTATAAACTGTGCTGTAGAGATGAGTTTTTAGTAGACACTTGAAAGTTTGCACTGAGTTTGCATTTCTAACCTTAATTGGCAGATAATTCCACAGGAGTGGAGCTCTATGAGAAAAGGCCCTGCCGCCAACTGTTTGTTTAGAAATTCTAGGTACAATTAAAAGGCCTGCATCTTGCGATCTAAGGTTACGTGTAGGTATGTATGGCTGGATCATTTCAGCAAGGTAAGTAGGAGCAAGTCCATGTATTGATTTATAGGTTAAGAGTAAAACCTTAAAATCAGCCCTAACCCTAACAGGCAGCCAATGTAAGGACGCCAGGACAGGAGTAATGTGTTCAAATTTTTTTGTTCTAGTTAGGATTCTAGCAGCCGTGTGCAGCACTAATTGAAGTTTATTTATTAATTTGTCTGGATAACCAGAGAGAAGAGCATTGCAGTAATCTAATCTAGAAGTAACGAAAGCATGGATTAATTTTTCTGCATCAGTTTTGATAGAAAGTTTCAAATTTTTGCGATGTTTCGAAGATGAAAATAAGCAACTCTTGAGACATATTTTATATGTTCTTCAAAGGAGAGGTCAGGGTCAAGGGTAACGCCAAGGTTTTTTACAGTTTTTTGGGATACGACCATGCAGCCGTCGAGGTTCACAGTGAGATCTGCTAACAACGCTCTTTGTTTTTTGGGTCCTAAAAGGAGCATTTCTGTTTTATTTGAGTTTAAGAGCAAGAAATTCTCTGTCATCCACTTCCTAATATCTGAAACGCATGCTTCCAAAATAGCAAATTTAGGGGCTTCTCCATGCTTCATTGAAATATATAACTGTGTGTCATCAGCATAACAGTGAAAGTTAATATTGTGATTTTGGATTACATCGCCCAGAGGGAGCATGTATAGTGAGAACAATAATGGGCCCAGAACCGAGCCTTGAGGAACTCCAAAGCATACCTTTGACTTGTCAGAGGATATGCCATCCACACTAACGAACTGATATCTTTCAGATAAATAAGATTTAAACCAGGCTAGAACATGTCCACGTAGCCCAATATTGGTTTCCAGTCTCTCTAAGAGAAGGGAGTGGTCAATAGTGTCAAAAGCAGCACTAAGATCAAGAAGCAACAGGACGGATGCGGAACCTTTGTCTGAGGCCATTAGAAGGTCATTTGTTACCTTCACGAGTGCAGTCTCAGTACTATGATGGGATCTAAAACCGGACTGGAATATTTCATAAATGTTTTTTGTCTTTAGGAAGGCATTTAGTTGTTGGGAAACACATTTTTCTAAGATTTTTGAGAGGAACGGGAGGTTCAATATTGGCCTATAATTGTTTAATATGTCGGGATCTAGATTAGATTTTTTTAGAAGAGGCTTAATTTCCGCAATTTTTAGTGAGTTTGGTACGCATCCGGAGGAAAGGGAGCAATTTATTATGTTCAGCATTGGCTGACCTAGCACAGGAAATAACTCCTTAAGTAATTTTGTAGGAATCGGGTCTAGCTGAGAGTTTGTGGGTTTAGAACTCATTACAAATTTTGTAAATATGTTGAGCGATACGGTATCAAGAAATTCAAGTGTCCCCATTGACACCTGGTCAGGGAGGTTCAGGAAATTTTTTGGACAACTGAGATTTTGAGGACCATAACTATTTAAGGAGTCAGTTATTTGTTTTCTAATGGTGACGATCTTTTCATCAAAGTAGTTCATGTATTCATTACAACTAAAGTGAAGACCCACTTCACTTGCTAAGCTTTGCTTTTTTGTTAACTTTGCAACTGTATCAAAGAGAAATTTTGGATTGTTTTTGTTCGCCTCAATCAGGTTGGAGAAATAAGCTGATCGAGCAGACGTGAGTGATTTTTGGTATTGTACTATACTGTCTATCCAGGCTAGTCTAAATACTTCCAACTTAGTGGAGCGCCACTTTCGCTCCAATTTTCTGGAGGCTTGCTTAAGTGCTCTAGTATTGTCGGTGTACCAGGGAGCAAGTTTCTTGTTGCGTATTTCTTTAGTTTTTAGTGGTGCAACTATGTCTAATGTATTTCGCAGTATTGAGTTTAGATCCTCGATTTGATCGTTTACAGATTTATTTACTCTGTCGTTAATGAGCGAACTTGTAAGAATATCAAGGAATTTATTTGTAGTCCGAGAATTTATAGTACGGCTTTTGAAACTCATTGTTTGGGGGGCAAGTGGATTTCTTGTTTTAACGGTAAATGTAATAAGACAGTGATCCGATAATCCAGGATTTTGGGGGTAAATTATTAGATCTAAAATATCTATTTCTCGTGACAGGACTAAATCTAAGGTATGATTTTGGCAATGTGTTGGACCTGAGACATGTTGGATGAAACCCATTGAGTCAATTACGGCTTCAAAGGCTTTTTGAAGAGGATCATTGGACTTTTCCATATGAATATTGAAATCGCCAAAAATTAGAATACTATCTGCCATGACTACAAGGTTAGACAAGAATTCTGGAAACTCATTGAGGAACAATATGTATGGCCCGGGGGGCCTATAAATAGTAGCTATGTAAAATGATTTATCGGCCTGGTTAACTTTCATGAGTAAAACTTCGAAAGAATGAAACTCTGTGATATGTTTGAGAGTAAGTTTATATTTACTGTCATAAATATTAGCGACACCCCCTCCTTTTCGGGACGCACAAGGGATATGATCACTAGTATAGCCAGGAGGAGAGGCCTCATTTAAGGCAGTGAATTCATTAGGCTTTAGCCCCGTTTCACATAAACCAATAGCATCTAGTTTACGATCAGAGATTAATTCATTTACTGCAACTGCCTTTGGAGCAAGAGATCTAATATTTAGGAGTCCCATTTTGAGATGCGAAGTGATACAATTATTTTTATTTTTGACCGAGGTGGAGGAAGGCTTTATCTTAATAAGGTTGTTTTTGTTAGCACTACCTTGTTTAACTTCTCTCAGCCTGGAACGAGTCACAGTGGCAATAGGTAAAGCTGTACTAACTACTCTGGCTATGCTATTGACAGACTCCACTATGCTAGCAGGCTGGCTAACAGCCTGCAGCCTGACCTGCACCCTATCTCATGTTAAAGCTATAGGAGTGAGACTCCTGTCAATGTTCCTTTTCTGTCAGATTAAGGGCTAAAATCTAAGGACCTTTAGGGGGTGGTCATCTCTTTTCTGTCAGATTAAGAGGTAATATCTGTTCTTATTTCCCTACAGGTTTGGAGGAATCCAGCCAGGGGAATCACACCTCTCCCTTCATAGCTGCAGTGGAGAACCTGGAACGGGAGCTGTGGGAGATGGAGAGTGAGTCCAGTGGCCTCCCTCTGGAGCCCGGTTATAACCAGGATCTGGGCCCTACTTCCACCACCCCAGGTGCTCCTGCAGACTCAACCACCTTGGACCCACAATATGTTCCAGTCCACGGAGGTCCAGAGGACACCTTAGAGGGCACTGTGGAGGTGGCTGAAGAGTTAGAGAGTAGGCATGCTACCACTGAGCCTGACACCTCCAGACCCACACTTCCTGAGGCTGGTGTCTTCCCCAGCTTCGGACCTCTCCAGCCGCACAACAACCATATGGACGACAGGGAGGAGATGGAGGAGGATGAAGATGGGGTATTCCTTGGAAGACCTGGAAGTGACTTGGGAAGAGGAGGGAGAGAAGAGGACATCATTCCCTTGACCACTGTCCCCTCTGGGTCTCCGGTGCCCTTCACAGTTGGCTTCATAGGAGACTCTTGGGACCGTTTGGAAGAGGAAGGGTTTCCTGGTAGGGTGGACCAGGAGAAGGAGAGGAGGCTGGAGGAGGAAAAGAAGAGGAGGCTGGAAGAGGGAAAGGAACAGGAGGTCAGAAACGGAGGAACAGAGTTGTTAACTGAGGCGGAGCTGCTCCATGGTTCCCACTTCTCACAGGAAGTACAGCAGGTAGAGATATTAGACAGGAAGTACAGCAGGTAAAGGCATGAGACAGGATGTAAAGCAGGTAGAGACATTAGACAGGAAGTACAGCCAGGGGAGATATTAGACAGGAAGTACAGCAGGTAGATATATTACACAGGAAGTACAGCAGGTAGGGACATTAGGCAGGAAGTAAAGCCAGGGGAGATATTAGACAGGAAGTACAGCAGGTAGATATATTACACAGGAAGTACAGCAGGTAGGGACATTAGGCAGGAAGTAAAGCCAGGGGAGATATTAGACAGGAACTACAGCAGGTAGATATATTACACAGGAAGTACATTAGGTAGAGACATTAGACAGACAATACAGCAGGTGGAGATATTAGACCGACAATACAGCAGGTGGAGATATTAGACAGGAAGTGCAGAAGGTAGAGATATTAGACAGGAAGTACAGCAGGTAGAGATATTAGACAGGAAGTGCAGAAGGTAGAGATATTAGACAGGATGTGCCGAATGTAGAGATATTAGACAGGAAGTACAGCAGGTAGAAATATTAGACAGACAACACAGCAGGTGGAGATATTAGACAGGAAGTACAGCAGGTGGAGATATTAGACAGGAAGTACAGCAGGTAGAGATATTAGACAGGAAGTATAGCAGGTAGAGATATTAGACAGACAATACAGCAGGTGGAGATATTAGACCGACAATACAGCAGGTGGAGATATTAGACAGACAATACAGCAGGTGGAGATATTTGACCGACAATTCAGCAGGTGGAGATATTAGGCCGACAATATAGCAGGTGGAGATATTAGACAGGAAGTACAGCAGGTAGAGATATTAGACAGACAATACAGCAGGTGGAGATATTAGACCAACAATACAGCAGGTGGAGATATTAGACCGACAATACAGCAGGTGGAGATATCAGATCGACAATACAGCACGTAGAGATTTTAGACAGTACTATGCAGTGAACTTCCAAATAAGAAGTACTTTATTCCTGTGCTGTCCCTCTTATTACTGCATATCCAGAAGTTTCTAGTGAGTGTAGTTCAGAGAGTAAACTGTTACATAAGTATTAATATTTAGCAGTCTTACAATAACATTTAACCCGCTGAATAATGCCCAAGCTTGACTGATACTTATATTTTCTGCAGTGTTTGTGTATCAGTCAGCTCCATGTACAGGTGCTGGTCATAAAATTTTAATATAATCAAAAAGTTGATTTATTTCAGTAATTTCATTCAAAAAGTGAAACTTGTATAATGTATACATTCATTCCACACAGACTGATATATTTCAAGTGTTTATTTATTTAAATTTTTATGATTATAACTGACAACTAATGAAAACCCCAAATTCAGTATCTCAGAAGATTTGAATATTGTGAAAAGGTTCAATATTGAAGACACCTGGTGCCACACTCTAATCAGCTAATTAACTCAAAACACCTACAAAGGCCTTTAAATGGTCTCTCAGTCTAGTTCTAGTTCACAATCATGGGGAAGACTGCTGACTTGGACTACTGTCCAAAAGACGACCATTGACACCTTGCACAAGGAGGGCAAGACACAAAAGCTCATAGCTAAAGAAGCTGGCTGTTCACCGAGCTCTGTGTCCAAGCACATTAATAGAGAAGCGAAGGGAAGGAAAAGATGTGGTAGAAAAAAGTGTACAAGCAATAGGGATAACCGCACCCTGGAGAGGATTGTGAAACAAAACCCCATTCAAAAATGTGGGGGAGATTTACAAAGAGTGGACTGCAGCTAGAGTCAATGCTTCAAGAACCACCACGCACAGACGTATATAAGACATGGGTTTCAGCTGTCGCATTCCTTGTGTCAAGCCACTCTTGAACAAGACACAGGGTCAGAAGCGTCTCGCCAGGGCTAAAGACAAAAAGGACTGGACAGCTGCTGAGTTCTGTTCTCTGATAAAAGTCAATTTTGCATTTCCTTTGGAAATCAAGGTCCCAGAGTCTGGAGGAAGAGAGGAGAGGCACAGAATCCACGTTGCTTGAAGTCCATTGTAAAGTTTCCACAGTCAGTGATGGTTTGGGGTGCCATGTCATCTGCTGGTGTTGGTCCACTGTGTTTTCTGAGGTCCAAGGTCAACGCAGCCGTCTACCAGGAAGTTTTAGAGCACTTCATGCTTCCTGCTGCTGACCAACTTTATGCAGATGCAGATTTCATTTTCCAACAGGACTTGGCACCTGCACACAGTGCCAAAGCTACCAGTACCTGGTTTAAGGACCATGGTATCCCTGTTCTTAATTGGACAGCAAACTCGCCTGACCTTAACCCTATAGAAAATCTATGGGATATTATGAAGAGGAAGATGCGATACGCCAGACCCAACAATGCAGAAGAGCTGAAGGCCACTATCAGAGCAACCTGGGCTCTCATAACACCTGAGCAGTGCCACAGACTGATCGACTCCATGCCACGCCGCATTGCTGCAGTAATTCAGGCAAAAGGAGCCCCAACTAAGTATTGAGTGCTGTACATGCTCATACTTTTCATGTTCATACTTTTCAGTTGGCCAACATTTCAAAAAATCCTTTTTTTTTATTGGTCTTAAGTAATTTACAAGTTTCACTTCTTGAATGGAATTACTGAAATAAATCAACTTTTTGATGATAGTCAAATTTTATGACCAGCACCTGTATATTGTGCAGTTTATAGCTTCTTAGTAACTCCTCTGTCTTTAATAACCAGGTCAGCTGTGTAGACTGGAGAGATCTTTCTGGGAAGGGCTATGTCGTCCTCAATATGTCAGACAACATTGACTGTGTAAGTAACAATACATTTCTCTTTGGGAATAATGAAGACAAAACAGTTTTGTTAATTTGCCTTCTGAATGGTGCCATTGAATCAATGTTTCCAAATATTTAGCATTGTGTCCAGACTTTTTTTCCCCAAAACAAATGTGCTCAAATTTGTGTTATACAATTTGCGACTATGGCCTTGTTTCATCGCAGATCCCAGCTGGTTTGGGAGAGTCAAAGATTGGGATATAATCTCGGCAAAATATGTACCACAGATCTGTTCTGTTTGACATTGAAAAGCATTGTAGCTCTCTAAGGTGTGAGCATACCCTGAAAACAGATGTGTCTGAGTCTGTACTGGTCATAATAAATTGTTGCCCGCTGATTAGCCAGCTCAGACTTAACTAAACATCTGATGGGTCAGTTCAGCAGACACCAACAGAAAAAAACGGACATACTTTTCTGTGTGCTGACAGTCTTTAATCATCACAACATCCTCCTCACCCACACTCCACTCCCCACCCGCCCCAGTCACACAAGAGACCTCCTTCACCATGGAAACAGCACAAAACTTTGCAATTATAATCAATGTGACCTTTTCGGTTGTCACGCCAACAGCTGCAGAGTAATCAGATGTACCCAGCAGGGAGAGGAGCTCTCAGATCAACAGAACAACCTGATTTGTTTTGGAAACAGCAGCTTCTACAAAAGAGCTATATTAATTCAACACCATTCTTGGCAGGCAGGCAGATCTTTTTTTAATATGTCAATGAGAACAGACAACACGATTCATCACAGCACAGCCTTCTCCTTTACTTTTTTAACTGTAATTAGAAAACGCATTTTTCCTCAGAAAACAAATATTAAATGAAGCCTCTCCTCCCATTTTACTGTTGGTCAGGATGAGTTCCGCGTCGAGAGTGGTGACCGTCTCCTGGAGCTACTAGAAACAGCCTTCTCTAAGAAGATGAACAGTCCTCAGGGTTCCTGGCTGATCTCCCTCTCTAAACCCACGAGGCAGGACCACCAGCTACTCATAACGCTAGCCGGCGAACATGGTAGGACCACCACATCAATACCGTAGACATCTACAATCAAATAAAAAAAATTGGTCAATCTCTCAAGCATGGATTTAATGGAAATCAGCCAAACTTCTTTAAAAAATATGAAGACATTGTCCTCCAAGATTTTATCCTATATCCTCAACACTGTATCCTAAAGCATTTCTCATGTGAGTTATTTAGTAATGTTTTCGGGGGGTGGAATCTCTGCCTTTCTCTTAGGCGTTATTAACAGCAAGGATGTGTTGTCAATGTTGGGAGAGATAAGGAGAGGTTTGCACGAGGTAAGATAGTTATTTCACTCTTTATGTGGTGTGTGTGTGTGTGTGCGTGTAGATATATATAGTGGCTATAAAAAGTCTACACACCCCTGTTAAAATGCCAGGTTTTTGTGATGTAAAAGAATGAGCCATACATAAATCATGTCAGAACTTTATTCCACTTTTAATGTGACCTATAATGTGCACAATTCAATTGAAAAACAAACTGAAATCTTCGAGGGGGAAAAATAAAAAACTCACAATAACCTGGTTGCATAAGTGTGCACACCAGTGGCGTCGTTAGCCCTGGGCATCCGGGTCGTTAGCCCTGGGCATCCGGGTCATTAGCCCTGGATCTTATATGAATAGCCCCCGGATCTCAAATGGAACAAAAATAATAATAATACATTTTTTTTTTTTTATTATTGATCTATTCATTTATAATCTATAATTCCGATCGCGCATTATGACAATGTGGACGTGTAGGCTGCTAGCGTATACATCAAACTTTTCTGCATGTACATTCTAAACCCGGTACTTTCTGTCTCGGGCAGGGCGGGAGGGTGGGCTAAGTCCCGAATATATTGTGATCCTAGTGACGCCTCTGGTGCACACCCTCTTATAACTGGGGATGTGGCTGTGTTCAGAATTAACCAATCACATTCAAACTCATGTTAAATAGAAGGCAGTACACACCTGCCATCATTTAAAGTGACTCTGATTAATCACAAATAAAGTTCAGCTGTTCTAGTGGGATTTTCCTGACATTTTCTTAGTTGCATCTCAGAGCAAAAGCCATGGTCCGCAGAGAACTTCCAAAGCATCAGAGGGATCTCATTGTTGAAAGATATCAGTCAGGAGAAGATTACAAAATAATTTCCAAACATTAGATATACCATGGAACACAGTGAAGACAGTCATCATCAAGTGGAGAAAATATGGCACAACAGAGACATTACCAAGAACTGGAGGTCCCTCCAAAATTGCTGAAAAGACAAGAAGAAAACTGGTCAGAGAGGCTTCCAAGAGGTCTACAGCAACATTAAAGGAACTGCAGGCATTTCTGGCAAGTACTTGCTGTGTGCTACATGTGACAACAATCTCTGTGATTCTTCATATGAATGGGCTATGGGGTAGGGTTACAAGACCGTAGCCTTTTCTTTGCAAAAACAAACATCAAAATGTGTTATGGTCTGATGAAACCAACGTTTAACCTTTTGGCCATAATTCCAAAATGTATGTTTGGCGCAAAAACAACACTGTACATACCCACAGTGAAGCATGTTGGTGGCAGCATCATGTATTAGGGCTTTTTTTCTTCAGCTGGAACCGGGGCCTTAGTCAGGTTGGAGGGAATTATGGCATTTTTGTCACAAAACCTTCAGGTGTCTGTTAGAAAGCTGAAGATGAAGAGTAAGTTCACTTTTCAGCACGACAACGACCCAAAGCACACATACAAATCCACAAAAGCATGGCTTCATCAGAAGAAGATTAATGTTTTGGAATGGCCCAGCCACAGCCCAGACCTGAATCCAATTGAACATCTGTGGGGTAATCTGAAGAGGGCTGTGCACAGGAAATGTCCACGCAATCTGACAGATTTGGATTGCTTTTGCAAAGAAGAGTGGGCAAATATTGCCATGTCAAGATGTGCCATGATAATAGCCTCCTACCCAAAAAGACTGAGTGCTTTAATACAATCAAAAGGTGCTTCAACAAAGTATTAGTTTAAGGGTGTGCACATTTATGAAACCAGGTTATTTTTCCCCCTCAAAGATTTCAGTTTGTTTTTCAATTGAATTGTTCACATTATAGGTCACATTAAAAGTGGAAAAATGTGTTTAATCTTTGTCTCATTCTTTTAAATCACTAAAACCTGGCATTTTAACAGGGGTGTGTAGACTTTTTATATCCACTATATATATATATATATATATATATATATATATATATATATACAGTATCTCACACAAGTGAGTACACCCCTCACATTTGAGCAAATGTTTGATTATATCTTTTCATGTGACAACACCGAAGAAATGACACTTTGCTACAATGTAAAGTAGTGAGTGTACAGCTTGTATAACAGTGTAAATTTGCTGTCCCCTCAAAATAACTCAATACACAGCCATCAATGTCTAAACTGCTGCCAACAAAAGTGAGTACACCCCTACGTGAAAACGTCCAAATTGGGCCCAATTAGCCATTTTCCCTCTCCGGTGTCATGTGACTCATTAGTGTTACAAGGTCCCAGATGTGAATGGGTAGCAGGTGTGTTAAATCTGGTGTTATCGCTCTCACACTCCCTCATACTGGTCACTGGAACTTCAACATGGCACCTCATGGCGAAGAACTCTTCGAGGATCTGAAAAAATGAATTGTTGCTCTACATAAAGATTGCCTAGGCTATAAGAAGATTGCCAAGACCCTGAAACTGAGCCGCAGCACGGTGGCCAAGACCATACAGCAGTTTAGCAGGACAGGTTCCACTCAGAACAGGCCTCACCATGGTCGACCAAAGAAGTTGAGTGCACATGCTCAGCGTCATATCCAGAGCTTGTCTTTGGAAAATAGACGTATGAGTGCTGCCAGCATTGCTGCAGAGGTTGAAGGCGTGGGGGGGTCAGCCTGTCAGTGCTCAGACCATACGCTGCACACTGTATCTAATTGGTCTGCATGGCTGTCGTCGCACAAGATGATGCACAAGAAAGCACGCAAACAGTTAGCTGAAGACAAGCAGACTAAGGACAGGGATTACTGGAACCATGTCTAGTGGTCTGACGAGACCAAGATACAATTATTTGGTTCAGATGGTGTCAAGCGTGTGTGGCGGCAACCAGGTGAGGAGTATAAAGACAAGTGTGTCTTGCCTACAGTCAAGCATGGTGGTGGGAGTGTCATAGTCTGGGGCTGCATGAGTGCTGCCGGCACTGGGGAGCTACAGTTCATTGAGGGAACCATGAATGCCAACATGTACTGTGACATACTGAAGCAGAGCATGATCCCCTCCCTTCGGAGACTGGGCTGCAGGGCAGTATTCCAACAAGATAACGACCAGGAATACACCTCCAAGACGACCACTGCCTTGCTAAAGAAGCTGAGGGTCAAGGTGATGGACTGGCCAAGCATGTCTCCAGACCTAAACCCTATTGAGCATCTGTGGGGGTTGTCTCTGTCCAAATAAAAAAGTTTGGACAGAGGCAACAAAAGACTGGAAACGTTGTGTAATGTTAAAAACTGGTACCTGGTGGAACATCACACAACTAATTAGGTCAGTTGGCAACAGGTCAGAATCATGATTGGGTATTAAAAATTATTACTGAGAGGATGGGTCTGTCAGAAGTGGGGATGGGGAGGGGTTCACCAATCTGTTAAAGACAGCAGGCAAACAATGCAACAGTTTAAGAATAACGTTTCTGAATGTTAAAATCCAAAGAGTTAGGGATCTCATTGTCTACGATACATAATATCATTTAAATATTCAGAGAATTTGGGGAAATATCTGTGTGCAAGGGATAAAGCTGAAAACCAGTATTGGATGGCTGTGATCTTCGGGCCTTTAGACGGCACTGCATTGAGAACAGACACGTTTCTGTAGTGGAAATCACTGCAGGAACACTGCCAAAAACCATTGGCTGTGAACACAGTACGTCGCTGCATGGCACCCTAACTGGTTTGCAGCTACACAGCCCGATAAAACTGCGATGCACTGTGTGTTCTGACACCTTACTATCAGTACCAGCATTAACTATTTCAGCAATTTAAGCTACAGTAGCTTGTCTGTTGGATCGGACCACATGGGCCAGCCTTCACTCTTCACGTGCATCAATGAGCTTTGGCCGACGATGACCTGGTCACCGGTTCACCGCTTTTCCTTCCTTGGACCACTTTTGATAGGTACTGACCACTGCAGACCGGGAACACCCTACAAGGGCTGCGGTTTTGGAGATGCTCTGACCCAGTCATCTAGCCATCACAATTTGGCCCTGGTCAAGTGTTCACTTGCTGCCTAATATATCCCACCCACTGACATGTGCCATGATAACAAGATTATCAATGTTATTCACCTCACTTGTCAGTGGTCATAATGTTATGGCTGATCGGTGTATTTTTCCAAAAACAATACATGTTCTTAGTTTCAACAATTGATATTTTGTCTTACCACTATTTTAAATCAAATACGGGGATAAATAATTTGCACATCATTGTATTCTGTTTTTATCTGCATTCTACGCAACATCCCAACTATTTTGGAAACAGGGTTGTGTGTGTGTATACATAGATACAGCTCTGGGAAAAATTAAGGGACCTCTGTACCTTCTTCTTTACTTTCAAAAAAAGTCGAAAAGGAAGGTTTTGAGTGAGGAACAGAAGGGTTAAAATTAAGAGACCACTGCAAATTGAATACCGTTCTTCCTCACTCAAAACATTTTTGGAAAGGAAAGAAAAAGTTGCAATGGTCTCTTAATTTTTTCCATAGGTGTATGTATATATATTGTATATATAATGTGTATATGTATACACTCATCTAAAGGATTATTAGGAACATCTGTTAAATTTCTCATTAATGCAATTATCTAATCAACCAATCACATGGCAGTTGCTTCAATGCATTTAGGGGTGTGGTCCTGGTCAAGACAATCTCCTGAACTCCAAACTGAATGTCAGAATGAGAAAGAAAGGTGATTTAAGCAATTTTGAGCGTGGCATGGTTGTTGGTGGCCGGACGGGCCGGTCTGAGTATTTCACAATCTGCTCAGTTACTGGAATTTTCACGCACAACCATTTCTAGGGTTTACAAAGAATGGTGTGAAAAGGGAAAAGCATCCAGTATGCAGCAGTCCTGTGGGTGAAAATGCCTTGTTGATGCTAGAGGTCAGAGGAGAATGGGCCGCCTGATTCAAGCTGATAGAAGAGCAACTTTGACTGAAATAACCACTTGTTACAACCAAGGTATGCAGCAAAGCATTTGCGAAGCCACAACACGCACAACCTTGAGGCGGATGGGCTACAACAGCAGAAGACCCCACCGGGTACCACTCATCTCCACTACAAATAGGAAAATGAGAATACAATTTGCACGAGCTCACCAAAATTGGACAGTTGAAGACTGGAAGAATGTTGCCTGGTCTGATGAGTCTGGATTTCTGTTGAGACATTCCAATGGTAGAGTCAGAATTTGGTGTAAACAGAATGAGAACATGGATCCATCATGCCTTGTTACCACTGTGCAGGCTGGTGGTGGTGGTGTAATGGTGTGGGGGATGTTTTATTGGCACACTTTAGGCCCCTTAGTGCCAATTGGGCATCGTTTAAATGCCACGGCCTACCTGAGCATTGTTTCTGACCATGTCCATCCCTTTATGACCACCATGTACCCATCCTCTGATGGCTACTTCCAGCAGGATAATGCACCATGTCAGAAAGCTCGAATCATTTCAAATTGGTTTCTTGAACATGACAACGAGTTCACTGTACTGAAATGGCCCACACAGTCACCAGATCTCAACCCAATAGAGCATCTTTGGGATGTGGTGGAACGGGAGCTTCGTGCCCTGGATGTGCATCCCACAAATCTCCATCAACTGCAAGATGCTATCCTATCAATATGGGCCAACATTTCTAAAGAATGCTTTCAGCACCTTGTTGAATCAATCAATGCCATGTAGAATTAAGGCAGTTCTGAAGGTGAAAGGGGGTCAAACACAGTGTTAGTATGGTGTTCCTAATAATCCTTTAGGTGAGTGTATATATTTATGTGTTTGTATATGTATGTGCAGTTAGGTCTGGAAATAATTGGACACTGACACAAGTTTTTTATATTCAAGTATAGTTAAATAATGAATATTTGCTTAAGGTGCAGTCTCTCAGCTTTAATTTCAGGGTATTCACATCCAAATTGTAGGAAGGAGTTAGGAATTACAGCTCTTTAATATGTAGCCCCCTCTTTTTCAAGGTACCAAAATTAATTGGACGATAGACTCAAAAGCTGTTTCATGGACAGGTGTGGGCTATTCCTTTATTTGTTAATCAATTGAACAGGTAAACATTCTGGAGTTGATTCCAGGTGTGGCATTCGTATTTGGGAGCTGTTGCTGTGAACCCACAACATGCAGTCAAAGGAGCGCTCAATGCAAGTGAAACAGGCCATCCTTAGGCTGCAAAAATAAATACAGCCGCAAATAGAAGGGATGGTTGTTGTTGTCCCTGCCTGGTTGTCGTCTGCGGTTCTCTATGTGTCAGACTGTGTCTTTAACCATCATGCTATTTTAACAGTAGGAATATAACTTTTGCCTCATCCATACAGTTTTGCTGAAATAACATGGACAACAGAACGTTTACTAACAGAACTAAAGTGTACTCTTTTAAAAAGATTACTGTAGATGTCTAGCAAACAGCTTTACGCTACTGTATAGCTATTCATTACGATGTAGATGTCCATACAACAGTTGAATAGTGAACTAAGAGAAAATCAAGCATTGGCTGAATCTCAAATCGGCTTCTACATACTTCATACTACAACTACATACTTTGCAGATAATGGTGAAGTATGTACTGTTTTGTATATAGTAAACTAGTATGCCATTATTGGGACATACTACCGCGTCAGAAAATGTCATCTCGACATTCAATAATTTTGTCAAGCATTAACATCATGCTAAGTTTAAAAATGTTGCTAGACACCATTAATCATTGTGTTAAACTGACTAATGTTTCATGGGCAAGTTTTATTTGTCCAATAAGAATGTTTTATTTTTCCTGTTTCGTTGCAAGTTTGGATTAGGGTTAGGTAGAACCTAGAAAATTCCTTGGGTAGTCATTTGTCTTTCATCATTGCTGTGTGATAAAAACCTCTTATTTGCAAAACAAACACTTTTGAAAATGACCACATTTCCCAATTCACTAACTACCATACAAATATGAACCTCCTGAATATGTTGAATATATTATCTTGGTATTGCAGTCATAAAAAGGTTTGACTACACAAAGGGGGTGCCTGCTTTAAATATATGTGAAAACATTTAAATGGGGAAACATGGAGTTACAAGGTTTTCCAAAGGCAACAACATTCTGTGTTTCCAGATCGGCATTCAGAACTACAGCAGCGCTGGCACCTGTCACTCCCGGCCCAGTCACACAAGGAGTGACTACGGGAAGCTCTTTGTGGTTCTGGTGATTATAGGCTCCGTATGTGTTGTCATTATCGCCTTTGGACTCATCTACATTTGCTGGCAAAGGCACCTGCCTAAGATGAAAACGATGGTAAGGCCAGCTCCATGACTTCCCTAAAGGTGTAGTTCAACTATGCTAAGACCAGCTGAATGTCCTCCCTAAGGATGTAGTTCAACTATGGTAAGACCAGCTGAATGTCCTCCCTAACGCTGAAGTTAAACTATGATAAGACCAACTCCATAACTTCCTTAAGGTTGACGTTAAACTATGATAAGACCAGCTCCATGACTTCCCTAAGATTGAAGTTAAACTATGATTAGACCAACTAATGGAAAGATGCCTTTTTTGTTTTGTTAGGTAATCAATGTTGTTGTGGTAATTCTGTCTTTGACTTTTTTTCTCCACCAAAGACCCGAGCTGAAGAGCTCCATTTTGTGGAGAATGGTTGCCATGACAACCCCACCCTGGACGTGACAGGAGATGGAGGTCAGCCGGAGATGCTGGAAAAAAAAAAAACGAATAACCAGAGCACCAATGGACTGGCGGCAAACACTACTGTAGTGGGGGGGTCTGGAGGCGAGTTGGGGAACAGTGGCTGGCAGGTATTGGTCAACAAACCTGGAGGGGAGGAAGAGGATAGCCTGGAGGAAGACACACATCTCTAGCATGGAGAGGAAGAGGAAGGTGGGAATGGTAGCCTGGATCCTTCTCTGTTTGGGGTGTCTTGCCAACTCTGTGGTCAATGTGACATATGACAAGACAGCACAAACAGACCTGGGACTAAGATGGTTAACTGATGGTTAAGAAGCAAAACATCAGAGTTGTGAAACTCATGTGAATGCATTGGTTGTCAAATAAGAAACCTAAAACAACTTATTAAAACTAGTTAGATGTTTTATTAATTGACTATGATTATGTGATATGGACTTAATAATTTGCGCTGTTTTCTTTTTTTGGCAACTAAGCATGATTCACATCTCTAAACACTGTTCTATACAGAATGTTGATACGTTGAATGTTCGAATTTGGAATCAGAGCTTCGTTACAAGAATGAATGTTTGTTGATAAACTACCGGACGTAAGGATACTGCATTAAACATGTTGACTGCAGAGTTAAAATGCTTTGGGCTAGCTATGATTTATTATGTCTAGTTAGAATGGCTGCTCTGTATCTGATCAGCTGACTGCAGTGTGAAGGATAGAGGACTCTTTGTACCTGTACCATTATAAAATGATTCATATATAGGTTGGAACAAAGGGTTGTTTACAGTCTATTAGAAAATATGACACTCCGTTGCTGCATAATGTAGTTTGCATGAACTGTGTAAGGGCTTTATAGCTTGTTATGAGCAAATACACACTGCCATGCTTCTACTGTTTCTGTGACTTGGTAAACAAACTGGAAGTACAACTTGGATTGTGTCATTTGAAGAGGTATAAATCTTAACTGCCATCTGTGGTTCTGGAATATTTGCTAATGACCACAGTTTATTGGCAAACACAGACTTTTGGGCACTTGAGTCCTCTATCCATCTCTAAGGTTTCAAATTCATGACTTTTGTAAGTATCCTTACAATTATGACTGTATTAGCTAAATAACTAACTTGGTTGCCTGATCTGATTGCTTTAGAAAGCTCGTCTTTGGCTGGCCGCTGTGGCATGGTAATAAAAAGGGGTTGGCTAAATTAAGATAAAATTTGGCAACCAGACTGCAGAATAACAGAGGGAGGCTGGCAATATTTATTATGCTTGCATTTGTTGAAAACAATATATTTACAAATAGTTATAGTTATGTAATGTTTATCACAATCTGTTAATTTATGATAAGCACAGTGAATAATGTTTGGGCTATTTCCTATAGCAGGCCTGTCAATGTGAATGTAATATAATTTGTCATGCTGTTATTTCTGTTGTGGCACTGCAGCTAACGACTGTATTTTAAATGTCAACTATGTATATTAAGGGCCTGACAGTGTTAACACTGCTTCAAAATGGTTGAATATGTTTTAAGAATATGTTTTTAAATGGTTGAATATTGTTCAGCTTTTTTCACAGACTTGCTTTCGAAAGGGAACAATATCACCAAACAAACATGCATGGCACTAACATAGCCTACAACTGTTAGCGTGACTGTTTGGAATCACTAACTCACTAGAACTGTTAGTCTGACTGTGTTTAGATTCACTAACTCACTACAACTGTTTGTCTGACTGTTTAGAATCACAAAATCATTAGAACGGTTTGTCTGACTGTGTTTAGAATCACTAAATTACTACAACTTTTAGCCTGACTGTGTTTAGAATTACTTAATCACTTTAAAAATTAACTTGACTCTGTTTGGAATCATTAAATCACAAATCACATCAACAGCTAGCCTGAATGTGGTAAAAAACTGCATCAAAGAAAACTCCAACCTTAAAAGGGAGAGTTAAACTAAAAGCCACGACTACAGAAGCGGATTGCCACTAGGTGCTTCTTAAAATTCTAAAATCTCTTTTGGATGGTTGATCTGTCCAGGTTTGTGGTCATTACAAATCAGACAGGAAAAAACTGACTTCACCAAGAAGGGACTTCAAGATTTGAATTCTGATACAATTATTTTAATTGTAACATTTTGTTCTAACTGAAAGGAAACTTAACTCCTCCAAACTGGAGCCTGTGGGGACAATTAGCATTAACTGTCTTGCTCATGGGCAAGTTTTATTTGTCCAATAAGAATGTTTTATTTTTCCTGTTTCGTTGCAAGATGTATTACAATTTTTTCTTTGCATTCCCAAATGAATACAACCCAGGAATGTTCCGAGAACAAGTCCTGATGTTCAGGATCCTGCCCCTCTTAAGTGTCAATCATAATCAATAGTCCAATCTCCACTGAATATGTTTTAGTCCAGGACTAAGCTTTTGTCTGGAATCATGCCTAAGTTCTCTGTCTGGTCAGTTCAATGTGTTATTTCTGCAGTGTCTCATTTCACCAAAACAAGCGGCCATGTGTTGTTAAAATGTCAATGTTATTGTTGAAACAGATAATCGTAAGTGTCAACAAGGTTTTTGTATTTTATTTTTATTAGAAGAATACTTCAAATTAATTTGATTGATATACTGACCTGGTGCTGACTAGGGCACCAAATGTTACCACATTTTTATTTTGATATACAGATTAACATGTTTTATTACTGTTTACTTTTAGTGTAAAATATAGTTTTTAGTATTATTTATATATATCATAGTTTTTATATTGGCTTCCATTACTTTTGTCCACTGTTCTGTATCCTACATGAAATAAATGTTTGGGAAATGTTGCGTTGAAATGTCTGCTCTTACCGTGTTATATGTTAAACATTAGTACCATCTAGTGTACAAGAGAAGCATATGTGGCTAAATATTCAGGAGATTTTGATGATGGCTTGAGGTCAGTTGACTGGTTTAAACAGACAAGAAGCAAAGTCCAAAAGGATTTGAATGCTGACTGTATTGTCTGGTAGTTTGACACATGGGTGACCAAACAATAAAAAAAACAACTTGTGATTACACTAAAAAGTGCTAATAATGCATTTTATACAGTAGATTTATTTTGAATACTATGCTTACTGCATTTATGCAGGCCGGTTCGTTTTTACATGAAAGGCAGTAGATTTGACAATACATTTGAATTCTCTTTCCATTACAGAACAATGCATCATAACATCAAACAGCAGCACATTTAAAAAATTAAATAATTTACAAAGAGCAACAATCATTCAAGAGCAATGACTTGAATCAAATGCAATAACCACTGATTCAAACGTGTTTGACATCTACATTCTGTACAAAGAGCTCAAAATCCAATGTATATTTAATAGAGATTTTACATTTCATTCTATATTTTTCCAAAGGTACATGGATTATAATCAAATGGATATCTAATCAAAGTAATAATTTTGCATAAATATACCATTTAGACCTCTGAAGACAGGAGAATAGTTGTAGATGAGAGCTTTCTCCTCCTCATGGGCTGAAGAAAACTTGTGATGGTTCTTCATGGCTGATGATGAGAGAAATAATGGGATGTTAGCTAACTGTTTTTAATTATCATACTTATACTACGAGCTAAAAACCTCTGGAACCAGGGAAATACCCTAAATATATGTGGAACCAGGGAAATAACATAAAAACACCTGGAACCAGGGAAATAACCTAAAAACACCTGGAACCAGGGAAATAACCTAAAAACACCTGGAACCAGGTTAGTGTACTTAAGGAACAAGGCACAAGAGGGTGTGATACCTGATATACCACAGCTTTCAGCCAACCGGCATTAAGGGTTCAAACCATCTGGTTTATACAGACTATAATGAATGGACACAATGATATGTTCTCTACAGATAAATGGTCAAATACACAGACAACCCAACACACACTGCCCTCTACCTGGTCACTCACCTTCAGAAACAAAGAAGTGTGCAGTATAGAAAGAAGCTCTGACGGAGGCAGCAGAGTGAACCATGCCTGACTTGTCAACCCACTCAAAGGGACTCTTCTCAGGGTGCCACTGGACAGCATAGAATGGGTAGCGATTGGCTACAATCAGAGAGTAAATATTTAGGGCATCATGTCCTACTGCAAAACACTATACCTCAGTGATAACATGTAAGGCCTCATGTCCTACTGTAAAACTATACCTCAGTGATAATATGTAAGGCCTCATGTCCTACTGTAAAACACTATACCTCAGTGATAATATGTAAGGCCTCATGTCCTACTGTAAAACACTAAACCTCAGTGATAATATGTAAGACTTCTTGTCATACAGCAAAACACTATACCTCAGTGATAATATGTAAGGCCTCATGTCCTACTGCAAAACACTATACCTCAGTGATAATATGTAAGGCCTCATGTCCTACTTTAAAACACTAAACCTCAGTGATAATATGTAAGACTTCTTGTCATACAGCAAAACACTATACCTCAGTGATAATATGTAAGGCCTCATGTCCTACTGCAAAACACTATACCTCAGTGATAATATGTAAGGCCTCATGTCCTACTTTAAAACACTAAACCTCAGTGATAATATGTAAGACTTCTTGTCATACAGCAAAACACTATACCTCAGTGATAATATGTAAGGCCTCATGTCCTACTGCAAAACACTATACCTCAGTGATAATATGTAAGACCTCTTGTCATACTGTAAAACACTAAACCTCAGTGATAATATGTAAGGCCTCATGTCCTACTGTAAAACACTAAACCTCAGTGATAATATGTAAGGCCTCATGTCCTACTGTAAAACACTAAACCTCAGTGATAATATGTAAGGCCTCATGTCCTACTGTAAAACACTAAACCTCAGTGATAATATGTAAGGCCTCATGTCCTACTGTAAAACACTAAACCTCAGTGATAATATGTAAGGCCTCATGTCCTACTGTAAAACACTAAACCTCAGTGATAATATGTAAGGCCTCATGTCCTACTGTAAAACACTAAACCTCAGTGATAATATGTAAGGCCTCATATCCTACTGTAAAACACTAAACCTCAGTGATAATATGTAAGGCCTCATGTCCTACTGTAAAACACTAAACCTCAGTGATAAAATGTAAGACTTATTTATCAGAAAGCAATACACTATACCATAGTGATAATATCCAAGGCAACGTACAGAATCAATTACGTTTAAGTGCATTGTTTGAGGGCACAGCTATAGATGTCTCCTCCTGTCAGTTCAGGAATTTAAACCAGCAATATTTCAATTACTGGCCCACCAATCCTGACTAGCTATAATTCCTGCTCTTAAAATACTACAGTAAAATAAAATAATGGTCTTCCTTGTAAATAACTGCATCCAGCCTAGAAACACATCAGCCTTGTGACTAACTTGTCTAGTCCTGTGGAAACATATAGGTAAGTTTAATACAGTACCTTCCATGGTGGAAATAAACTCTCTCTTTCCATCTGTGTTGGTCGTCAGAACCTTGTAGAAACGTTTCAGTTTGGCATTCCGACTGTAGTTCTGGTGATATGAATCATGATGTTATGTTAGACGGTTTCAGAATATTTTTCTTTACAGTAATACATGGAAATTACACAATTGAATGCATCTCAGTCTACAAGTCACTAATTTCTTGCTCTGTAATTACTAAGCAACAAGCAGAACATAATAGGTTGTAATAAGCTATATACTGTATACTCTGGAAACTAAGAGAGTTAGTTGTCAGATACATTAGCTTCAGAAAGAGATAGTGTGAGGTGGAAATACATAACCCCATTTCCAAAAAAGTTGGGAAACTTCGTAAAACAGAAATAAAAACAGAATGCAATGATGTGCAAATCATTTAAACCCTATATTTAATAGAAAATAGTACAAAGACAACATATTGAATGTTGAAACTGAGAAATGTTTTTGTTTCTTGAAAAATAAATGCCTACTTTGAATTTGATGCCAGCAACATGTTTCCAAAAAGCTAGGACGGACAGTGGCAACAAAAGACTGGAAAAGTTGTTTAATGCTGAAAAAAAACCTGGTTGAACATCACACAACTAATTTGGTCAGTAAAGTAAAATGATTAGGCATTAAAAGATCATTCCAGAGAGGATGGGCCTGTCAGAAGTGAGGATGGGGAGCGGTTCACTCTGTGATAGACTGGTAGGGAAACAGTGCAACAGTTAAAGAATAATCTTTCTTAATGTAAAATTGCAAAGAGTTTGGGGATCTCATAATCTATGGAACATAATATCATTAAGATGACTTTTTTGAAATGTGTGGCTGGCATCAAATTCAAAATGGGCATTTATTTTTCCAAACACAATAAAGTTTTCAGTTTCAGCATTTGATGTTGTATTTGTACTATTTTCAATTAAATAGGGATTAATGATGATTTGCACATCATTGCATTCTGTTTATGTTTGCATTTTATGCAACGTCTCAACTTTTTGGGAAATGGGGTTGTAGGTTGAGCAATACTTATTGACATTGACTGATTAGTGATTATCCAATCATTGATTACTTTCATTTGCAAAAACACTGTAAATCAGTCAGTAACCAGTCAATCAGCTGTTCATTCAGTCAGTTCAGTCATTCAGCCAGGTGTGACCCAGCTTTTCAGCCAGTAAGCAGTCAGGCAATCAGCTGTTTAGTCAGTCCAGTCAGATAGCTGTCAGTCAGCCATTCAAACAGTCAGATGTAGAGTCATTAAACAGTCAGCTTTTCAGTTAGTCAGTAAGGAGTCAATCAGCTGTAAAGTCAGTCAGCTGTAAAGTCAGTCAGCTGTACAGTCAGTAAGGAGTCAGTCAGCTGAAAAGTCAGTCGGTACCTGTAGTGACAGGCTCCAGCTGTGAAAGTTAGCTGTGATGTTTTCTTCTGACAGAGACTGGAGCAGGTCTTTGGGAAAGGCCTTAAACAGACGGCTGTTCTGTGAAGCTGTGTCATAAAGATAGTGAAAATATTACAGCCAGACATTTTACTTGCTTTATTCCAATCACTGTAAATAACTTACATTTAGACTAACACAAAAAACATGTTTAAAAATAGGGTTGCAAAATACCAGTAATTTTGAAATAATTTTGAGGAAAATGTTGCAATGTTGGGACAGTTCTTTTGCAGCAGTAGTGCATTTCACAGTGTTGGTGTTATGGTTTTCTCCAGGTCTATCCCTAATGCAGTGGTATTCAAAGTTAGGGTTGCTACAATTTTGTCAAAAAATAAGTATTATAGTTTTTTAAATAGAATAATACTAATTGGCTGGGTCATTGTTGTAGATTTTTCTAATCAAGCTTAGTTAAAAGACACAAGTGCATCTAACCTTCCATTAGTAGAATTTAAAGAAACCCACTCAGTAACCTGCAGAAGCGGGATAAAATCAGCTCTTTTGTAAAAGTTTGTCCAGATAATAACCCTGTAATATCTCTGTTCATAGACAAACATTTGCCTGTGACCATTAAAGGGCCTCTGACCTGGGGTGAATATGAGGGGCAAAGCCACAGCCCGAGTGTCAGTCAGAGTGAGAAGGTTCCTGCTGCTGGTCAGGACAGTCATCTGTTGGAGGCCTTGACAGGTGCCCCAGATGGGGAAGTAATCAAACGCATCATTGGCCTGTGTGAGAAAAGAAGGACAACAAACAACGAAGAACCATGTATCGACCGAAGCACTAGCTCAGAAGACTTAATCTGTTCATACCTCTCCAGTCCCTTCAGATCTTTAAACACAGAAAGGTCAAAGAGTCAAAGGGTAGAGAGAGAAATGTGTTTAAACTGTGGGTACCATGTTGTCAATTCATTCAAAAACCATTAACAACGTAGGAAAAAATAATTGCATTTTGTTGGGCATGAAATTAATATCTGCATTATATACCTTGATAGCCAGATCATAAAATATCTTTGACAGTCGACTGTACTGGGATGTTTGCAGGTCTACATCTCCTCCTGGAAGCAGCAACCTAAAACAATGTGAAACAATATATAAATTATGAATTAGTCAGTCATGCAATTAAACTATAAATCAATCCAAATCAGACAATTAGACTAAATCATATCATGATTTTAACACTATTCAAGATGTAAAATACATTATTTTCCAGTGTATTGAACTTGCCTAACCCCCTCTATCAAACCACTACCCTCTTACAGCATCCGGACAGACAATAGATAGGTTCTGATAAGTTATACAGATGAGTAACCTTATAATCAGCCATATAAAGTACCAGATCCCCCTCTCCTACATTCCTAAGGAACAAAGAACAGGTACACTTCTTGATCTAGGCATTGGAAAAGATGGCCGGAGTACCTAGTGATGCTGGTATTTATAAAGACGTGTGTCACAATCAAAGAAAATAGTTACATACCGGGTAATAGAAAAGCAGACATTTCTTAAATGCACCTTAGTTCAAAATTTCCATAACATACACCACAGAAAACCACTACCTCAGAGTTAGGGTACACCACAGAAAACCACTACCTTCAGAGTTAGGGTACACCACAGAAAACCACTACCTTCAGAGTTAGGGTACACCACAGAAAACCACTACCTTCAGAGTTAGGGTACACCACAGAAAACCACTACCTTCAGAGTAAGGGTACACCACAGAATACCAGAGATGGGGACAAGTCACACATGGTCAAGTCCAAGCAAGTCACAAGTCTTAACCATCAAGTCTCAAGTCAAGTCTCAAGTCACAGTTCAGATAAATCAAGCAAGTCAAGTCAAGTCAAGGGTTCACCCTAAGCAAGTCAAGTCGAGTCCTTATACGTTTCAAGTGAAGTCACAGTACTAAAGAGATGAACACACACACACACACTGTCCTCTGTTTCTGACGTGCGCTCGGTGCGAAGCTCGATTTCAAAATCAAATATTTTTCTCCTCTGTGGTACAATCTTTTGGGGGGACGAAGCGGAGCGATCTTGAATCAGCCTGAAGGGGTTGTATTCACTATAACAACCACCTCGCTAAACCTTATCCCGCTTATTACATGGCTACCTACCAAATAAATCAATAATTTGACACAAAATATTGATTTCAAAAGGAAATTATTGATTTAAAAACGATTGTATTGCTTCCTCTAAAGAAAATAGTCTGTTCCGTCTCTGGTTAGAATCCTGCTGCGTCCATAACAACATGCTGTTTTTCATGGCAACGGTCTGTTATCAAGAAATAACACGCATTCTGCACTGGAATTCAGCCAATCCATGTAATAAGGGCTAATAATAACAACCTTATAAACTAATTATTGTCACTGAAAAACTGCCTAATATGTAATTACTTGTAATATCAATTATTCTTGTTTGTATGAGTAAAAAACTCTTCGAAATGTTTAGGTGCTATTAATCACATCGGCGCCTCCATGTTAGCCTTTCATGCAGTAAAGTTAACTTTTATGGTGTAAGCACAATGCTTTTTAGTTTCCACACGCAATCCACAAACACTTGAAAATGCGCACATTTAATACAGACATTATATACGTGTAATAATTACATGCCCGCTCATTTTAAGATGCCCATCAACATTGGCTATGCCACTGTTATTGTCAAATGCCCTTACATCTATTTACCAGACATATTCAGTAATGATAATGGTCACATTTCTAACAAGAAAAAAAACCAAACATAATATGCAACCAAGGCCAAATTATGACAAACAAAATATGAATTCATTACATTAGTAACCCTCTCCTTGAACTGCCACCTTAACGTGGTGGAGGGGTTTGAGTACCCGAGTGACCCTAGGAGCTATGTTGTCTGGGGCTATATGCCCCTGGTAGGGTCTCCCAAGGCAAACAGGTCCTAGGCGACGGGTCAGACTAAGAGCGGTTCAAAAACCCCTTAATGAAGAAAGATATCGTGTGTTCTGTGACGTCGCCCGGCATGGCGCAGCCGGGGCCCCACCCTGGAGCCAGGCCCGGGGTTGGGGCTCGTTCGCGAGCGCCTGGTGGCCGGGCCTTTCCCCATGGGGCCCGGCCGGGCCCAGCCCGAACGAGCGACATGGGGCCGCCCTCCCGTGGGCTCACCACCCACAGGAGGGACCATAAGGGGCCGATGCAGAGAGGATCGGGCGGCAGTCGAAGGCGGGGGCCTAGACAACCCGATCCCCGGACACGGAAACTAGCTCTAGGGACGTGGAATGTCACCTCGCTGGCGGGGAAGGAGCCTGAGATGGTGCGTGAGGTTGAGAGGTTCCGACTAGAGGTAGTTGGGATCACCTCTACGCACGGCTTGGGCTCTGGAACCACACTCCTTGAGAGAGGATGGACTCTTCACCACTCTGGAGTTGCCCATGGTGAGAGGCGGAGGGCTGGTGTGGGTTTGCTTATAGCTCCCCAGCTCTGCCGCCATGTGTTGGAGTTTACCCCGGTGAACGAGAGGGTCGTTTCCCTGCGCCTACGGGTCGGGGATAGGTCTCTCACTGTGGTTTGTGCCTACGGGCCGAACGGCAGTGCAGAGTACCCGACCTTCTTGGAGTCTCTGGGAGGGGTGCTGGAAAGTGCTCCGACTGGGGACTCTATCGTTCTACTGGGGGACTTCAACGCCCATGTGGGCAACGACAGTGACACCTGGAGGGGCGTGATTGGGAGGAACGGCCCCCCGATCTGAACCCGAGCGGTGTTCAGTTATTGGACTTCTGTGCTAGTCACAGTTTGTCCATAACGAACACCATGTTCAAGCATAAGGGTGTCCATCAGTGCACGTGGCACCAGGACACCCTAGGCCGCAGGTCGATGATCGACTTTGTTGTCGTTTCATCTGACCTGCGGCCACATGTCTTGGACACTCGGGTGAAGAGAGGGGCGGAGCTGTCAACTGATCACCACCTGGTTGTGAGTTGGATCCGATGGCGGGGGAGGAAGCTGGACAGACTCGGCAGGCCCAAGCGTACTGTAAGGGTCTGCTGGGAACGTCTGGCCGAGTCTCCTGTCAGAGAGATCTTTAACTCCCACCTCCGGCAGAGCTTTGACTGGATCACGAGGGAGGCTGGAGATATTGAGTCCGAGTGGACCATGTTCTCCACCGCCATTGTCGAAGCGGCCGCTCGGAGCTGTGGCCGTAAGGTCTCCGGTGCCTGTCGAGGCGGCAATCCCCGAACCCGGTGGTGGACACCGGAAGTAAGGGATGCTGTCAAGCTGAAGAAGGAGTCCTATCAGGCCTGGTTGGCTTGTGGGACTCCAGAGGCAGCTGACGGGTACCGACAGGCCAAGCGGACTGCAGCCCGGGTGGTTGTGGAGGCAAAAACTCGGGCCTGGGAGGAGTTCGGTGAGGCCATGGAGAAGGACTATCGGCTGGCCTCGAAGAGATTCTGGCAAACCATCCGGCACCTCAGGAGAGGGAAACAGTGCCCTACCAACGCTGTTTACAGTAGAGGTGGGCAGCTGTTGACCTCAACTTGGGATGTCGTCGGGCGGTGGAAGGAGTACTTCGAGGATCTCCTTAATCCCGCCGTCACGTCTTCCATTGAGGAAGCAGAGGATGAGGGCTCAGAGGTGGACTCGTCCATCACCTGGGCTGAAGTCACCGAGGTGGTTAAGAAACTCCTCGGTGGCAAGGCACCGGGGGTGGATGAGATCCGCCCTGAGTACCTCAAGTCTCTGGATGTTGTGGGGCTGTCTTGGCTGACACGCCTGTGCAACATCGCGTGGCAGTCGGGGACAGTGCCTCTGGGATGGCAGACCGGGGTGGTGGTCCCTCTTTTTAAGAAGGGGGACCGGAGGGTGTGTTCCAACTATAGGGGGATCACACTTCTCAGCCTCCCCGGGAAAGTCTATGCCAGGGTTCTGGAGAGGAGAATACGGCCGATAGTAGAACCTCGGATTCAGGAGGAACAGTGTGGTTTTCGTCCAGGCCACTGGACCAGCTCTATACCCTCTACAGGGTGGTGGAGGGTTCATGGGAGTTTGCCCAACCAATCCACATGTGTTTTGTGGATTTGGAGAAGGCATTCGACTGTGTCCCTCGCGGCATCCTGTGGAGAGTGCTTCGGGAATATGGGGTCCTGGGTCCTTTGCTAAGGGCTGTCAGGTCCTTGTACGACCGAAGCAGGAGCTTGGTCCGCATTGTCGGCAGTAAGTCAGACTTGTTCCCTGTGCATGTTGGACTCCGGCAGGGCTGCCCTTTGTCACCGGTTCTGTTCGTAATTTTTATGGACAGAATTTCTAGGCGCAGCCAGGGGCCGGAGGGTGTCAGGTTTGGGGACCACACGATTTTGTCTCTGCTCTTTGCGGATGATGTTGTCGTGTTGGCCCCTTCAAGCCAGGACCTTCAGCATGCACTTGGACGGTTTGCAGCCGAGTGTGAAGCGGTGGGGATGAAAATCAGTACCTCCAAATCCGAGGCCATGGTCCTCAGTCGGAAAAGGGTGGCTTGCCCACTTCAGGTTGGTGGAGAGTGCCTGCCTCAAGTGGAGGAGTTTAAGTATCTAGGGGTCCTGTTCACGAGTGAGGGAAGGATGGAACGGGAGATTGACAGACGGATCGGTGCAGCTTCTGCAGTAATGCGGTCGATGTATCGGTCTGTCGTGGTGAAGAAAGAGCTGAGCCGCAAGGCGAAGCTCTCGATTTACCGGTCAATCTACATCCTACTCTCACCTATGGTCATGAGCTTTGGGTCATAACCGAAAGGACAAGATCCCGGATACAGGCGGCCGAAATGAGCTTTCTCCGCAGGGTGGCCGGGCGATCCCTTAGAGATAGGGTGAGAAGCTCGGTCACCCGGGAGGAGCTCAGAGTAGAGCCGCTGCTCCTCCACATCGAGAGGGGTCAGCTGAGGTGGCTTGGGCATCTGTTTCGGATGCCTCCGGAACGCCTTCCTGGGAAGCAAGCCACAAGTCCTGAAAATTGTCAAGTCATGTGACTCGAGTCCCCCACCTCTGGCTGTAATATACATAACAATGTAAATTAGCAGCAATTTGGTAGAATTATTGAATATTATAGGTACAATTGAATGTAATAAGATAATAAAAGGTAACATGGCACACAACTACGTAGTGAGAATTAAGAAGCAAAATATACACAGCAAAAATATTGCAAGAAGAGAAAGCAATAATATACATAACACTGTACACTAGCAGCAATTTAGAAAGAGTACTGTTAACTAGCAGCAATATTGGTGGAGGTATTGAAATTATATATAGGCCTATGGCAAGCCTGGCAATAATATACAAAATGTAAACTAGCAAAAATTTTTGAAAGAGTAGGATGGGGTGTATGAACAGTAGGGAAAAGGTATTTAATATTATAGACACTTATTACAGCAGCGATGATGAGTCATCATTCATGACATTAGATGACATAGCACTAGATGCATTTCCACAAACGATCCCGCCAACAAAGTGGTCCAAGACAAGAAGTACAACAAAGACTGTGTACATCAAGTGGTCCGTGATGACAGTAAAGCTCTGTTTAGATACTGCAAAGCAGAATCTATTATTACAGTTTATAACAAAAAACAAGCATAACATAGCCTCCTGGTGTATATATATATATATATATATATATATATATATATATATATATAGTAGATATAGTAGATAGTAGATACATATGGTACTAATGTATTTTTCCCTTATTGCTCCTGTCCCCTCGTTTTCCATCACTCCTCTCATATTCTGCTGGCAGGTGATCAGAGATGAGTGGATGATGCCTGCCCTCAATATACGCGTTGTTGACATTTGATAAATTTTTGTAAAGAATTCTTTGCTTGTTTATGTTAAAATACATGTTTTGCGTTTCAAACTGTTGCAGGCTCATTCATTGACCGTAACAAGCTATAACAATATTGGGTTTGATTTTGAAGCTGCGGTTGCTTGTTTGATAAGTGACGATAACTGAAAAGACGGGAGAAGTGTAAAGACGGGAGAAGTGTAAAGACGGGAGAAGTGTAAAGACGGGAGAATCGTGTAGTCAGCGAAGTCTTGTCTATCCTGAACAAATCCTCTTTTGTCACTGGCCGTTTTAACAGCTAATTGGCCATTCGAGAATGACACTGATACAGTTAAACTGACTAACGTTTCTTATTAAGTTTACCTCCACCACAAATATCGTCTATGAACTGTATGGCTTTTGCCACGTTTTAACAGCTTATTAGCTAGTAATAGGCTTTACCAGTATCTACTAATTTCCTAAGAATAGTCATTAGAATTGAGAAATTTCTAGCGAGACTGAAGATAAACTTTTTCACGCCAGAGACAGTCACAATATAACCGTATACAGTTTTAGTTAAGGCTCACTGTAACGTAAATACTGTAGGTTCTAGACAGCTAAGTGTTTGTCCACCCTGACCCAAAACGCATGCACAGATTCGTACTTCGAAAATTCACCAGAAACAGTCGCAATATAACCGTAAAGTGTTTTATTTCATGCTTACTATAATGTAGATACTGAAGGTTATAGCCAGCAAAGTTTTTGTCTATACGGAATAATTCATAATGCGTACTTCGCTTTGACTGTGAGGGGAATCGAACGTGAGCCCTATAGTTTGCAGGTCCACTTTTCTAACCACGCTATTTAACAAGGGGTAGTCAGTCACTCACTCACTCACTAAGAGACATTCGCTCTTCTTGGCCGTCTCCATAAAACCATAAAGCTCATGCCAATGTTGTTCATTTTATAAAGAATTTTTGTAAAATCAAATACATTTATTATGATAAGTAATATCACATAATAAGTAATAATAAATTCACTCACCCGTTAATTGAGTTGAATATCTTCTCATATTCCTCATCTGTTCGGTTTGTTCTAATGGGTGCCACCCTGGCTCCAGCACTTTCCAAATATTTCACATAGGAGGCAGCAATGTAGGATGACCCCTGAGCATGAATGTCTCCCACTATGTTTTCCTGAGCAAGGACTCCTGAAAAATAACATTACAATACGGGTACTTCACATTTCAATGCAAAAACGGATTACTTTGCAGCTGTAATGTCCAGTGTAAAAACAGGAGGTTGTGGCCTGAACAAGACACAATACATTACAAAGCCCACTTCTTTGAAAAACATAACAAAATTATATGGAGTTAAAAGGGAACAGCAAACATCAAGTTCTTAAATCGCTTTAAGTAATGGTTGGACTGTCTCTATGCACACAACTCTCAGGCAGAGAATGGTCGAGCTAGCACGAGTGCAGTGCCAGAGGGTAACATACATAGCTCTCCATCCACTAAAGCAATGTGAAAAACAAATGCTCTGACACAGAAAACATTAAACTTGGCAACCATAATCGATTGTGGTAGATGCCATGTTACAAGCAATTAATGTGATACATGACAGTCGTGGATTTTCTATCACCTCCCAAGTGTCTTGGTTTGGGCAATACATCCAAAAGCTGTCTTTGGAGACGTTAGTCAAGGTATAATGAAAACCCTCAACTGGCATTTATCACATAAAATGTATATGGTACGTAACACAATCAATGGGGGTTCCCCAACTTCGCTGTGAGAGCATCTGTTTTTCACTTCAATCAATCAATCAAATGTATTTATAAAGCCCTTTTTACATCAGCAGATGTCACAAAGTGCTTTTACAAAACACCTGGCCTTAAACCCCAAGGAGCAAACAGTAGTGTTGAATTTCAGTGGCTAGGAAAAACTCCCTAAGAATTAATAAATGCGTGTGGGCTGAGTCTAGAGTCTATTTAAACTTAGTCCAGATCGGAAGCATGACAAGATGGACAAGTACAGGGACAACACAGGGGAGGGGGAGGTGTCAGCAGTGGCAGCTGAAATCGTCAGGCATCGTCTCGATCAACAACACAACCAGGAGGACTCTGGACAGGGACAGCAACAGGTCCCCCAAGCCAGGTACCTGCAGATGTGGACCAGGACATCATGCCCTCCTAAGTTCTAAACGGGAGGAGACTGGGAAAATTCAGAAAAGGTATTCCCCATATCAACAAGGATTTATAGTGGAGAAGGAGAACTTTGTGGAGAAGAAGAACTGACACTACTCCCCAAGCACAATAATATAGCAGCGTAAGACCTTGGGACTGAGACGGGGGCCCGGCGACACCGGGGGAGGCTCCAGACAGGGCCCAACAGGCAGGAAATCAATCCACCCACATTGCCAAGCATCAACCAAAGGGACACCCACCAACCACAACCACCCAGAATGAGGGCCAAGTATTGCCAGCAGAGTTCAGCCCAATTGCACAAGGGCGCAACAGAGAGACAACAACAAGTCAGTGACTCCGCCCCCGAGAGGCATTGGAGGGAGGGCATCCCAGTGGCGATGAGAGCCCACCTGGCAAGACAAAAAGGTTGGACAATATCAAGCCTTTCTGGTCACCTTCACACCCCTGGGCCAGGCTACACCTAATCATTGACTGTGCTGTCGTGATGAGTCACAACACTTGAAAGTTTGCATTTGTAACCTTAATTGGCAAATCATTCCACAGGAATGGAGCTCTATGAGAAAAAGCCCTGCCTCCGGCTGTTTGTTTAGAGATTCTAGGTACAATTAAAAGGCCTGCATCTTGCGATCGTAGGTTACGTGTAGGTATGTATGACTGCAAGGTAAGTAGGAGCAAGTCCATCTATTGATTTATAGGTTAACAATAAAACCTTAAAATCAGCCCTAACCCTAACAGGCAGCCAGTGTAAAGAGGCTAGTACAGGAGTAATGTGTTCACATTTTTGTGTTCTAGTTAGGATTCTAGCAGCCGTGTGCAGCACTAATTGAAGTTTATTTTTTGATTTGTCAGGGTAACCGGAAAGTATAGCATTTCAGTAATCTAGTCTAGAAGTAACAAAAGCATGGATTCGTTTTTCTGCAGTTTTTTGGGATACGATCATGCAGCCATCGAGGTTCACAGTGAGATCTGCTAAAAAAGCTCTTTATTTCTTGGGTCCTAAAATGACCATTTCCGTTTTTCATCATCATCATCATCTTACGCTTATCCGGGGCCGGGTTGCGGGGGCAGCAGTCTAAGCAGAGATGTCCAGACTTCCCTCTCCCTAGACACTTCCTCCAGCTCTTCCGGGGGGACACCGAGGCGTTCCCAGGCCAGCCGGGAGACATAGTCCCTCTAGCGTGTCCTAGGTCTTCCCTGGGGTCTCCTCCTGGTGGGACGGGCCCGGAACACCTTCCCGGGAAGGCGTTCTGGAGGCATCCGAAACAGATGCCCAAGCCACCTCAGCTGACCCCTCTCGATGTGGAGGAGCAGCGGCTCTACTCTGAGCTCCTCCCGGGTGACCGAGCTTTTCACCCTAAGGGATCGCCCAGCCACCCTGCGGAGAAAGCTCATTTCGGCCGCCTGTATCCAGGATCTTGTCCTTTCGGTCATGACCCAAAGCTCATGACCATAGGTGAGAGTAGGAACGTAGATTGACCTTGCGGCTCAGCTCTTTCTTCACCACGATAGACCGATACATCGACCGCATTACTGCAGAAGCTGCACCGATCCGTCTATCAATCTCCCGTTCCATCCTTCCTTTCTGTTTTTCTTGAGTTTAAAAGCAAGATGTTTTCTGTCATCCACTTCCTAATATCTGAAACGCATGCTTCCAAAGTATCTAATTTTGGGGCTTCTCCATGCTTCATTGAAATATATAACAAAATTGACATTGTGAATCGGGATTACATCACCCAGAGGTGATGACATTCTCAGGACAACTGAGATTTTGAGGACCATAACTATTTAAGGAGGAGTCAATTATTTGTTTTCTAATGGTGATGATCTTTTCATCAAAGTAGTCCATGTATTCATTACAGCTAAAGTGAAGACCCACTTCACTTGTTGAGCGTTGCTTTTTTTTTTACTTTGCAACTGTATCGAAGAGACATTTTTGATTATTTCTGTTCACCTCAATCAGGTTGGAGAAATATGCTGATCGAGCAGACGTGAGTGTTTTTCAGTATTGTAGTTTACTATCTATCCAGGCTAGTCTAAATACTTCCAACTTGGTGGAGCGCCACTTTCGCTCCAATTTTCTGGAGGCTTGCTTGAGTTCTCTAGTATTGTCTGTGTACCAGGGAGCAAGTTTCTTGTTGCGTATTTCTTTTGTTTTTAGTGGTGCAACCGTATCTAAAGTATTTCACAGTTTTGAGTTTAGATCCTCGATTTGATTGTTTGCGGATTTATTTACTCTGTCGTTGATGAGCGAGCTTGTAAGAATATCAAGGAATCTATTTGTAGTCCAAGAATTTATAGTACAGCTTTTGAAACTCATTGTTTGCAGAGCAAGTGGATTTCTTGTTTAAGACAGTGATCCGATAATCCAGGATTTTGGGGGGAAATTATTAGATCTACAATATCTATTTCTCGTGACAGGACTAAATCTAAGGTGTGACTGTGGCAGTGTGTTGGACCTGAGACATGTTGGATAAAACCCATTGAGTCAATTATGGCTTCAAAGGCTTTTTGTAGGGCAGCATACAGCACGTCAACAATGAATCATGAATAATCATTATTTCACAAACTTCTATCAAAATGCTTTAATGGTGGAGACCAGTGTAATCAGCCAGCTCGCCCCTGCTCCTACTGAGAGTTGCTTGCATAGAGAGACAGTCCAACTAACTCAATAGAATATCTATAAATTTAGATATTCTTCGTTATTCCCCTTTAAAGTCAGCTATTGGTTGATATATATGACCATCGTCATCTCATTGTTCGTCCTATATCCCCACTCAGCCAAGTTTTCAAATGCATATTTAGGTGCTTAGCATATAGACTATTCCTTTGGATATTTGTATAGGCTTTTACAAAACCTGCTGCTATGCTAGAAGCCGTTATTCATGAATGCCGTTTTGCATACAGAAAGGAACTCCCTTTGTAAATACTGAGTAGCTTCTAACTTTGCAATGGTGGCTGGTGTTGATAAACCTAAAATCGAAGCGGTCTATTAAACTATCAAATCTATACAATGTGTACAATTAATTCCATTCAGGTGACAGTTGACTTTTTAAAAATGTAATGCTAAATTTTGTGCAATATAGTGGCAGAACCTTCCAGAAAATACATTACATAAGGATAATTTACACAAACATGCACATCCACCCATTATATCGATTGGAACAGCTTACCAATGATGGGTCTGTAATTTAGATGGGAACTCTCCACCGGTAGAGGTACACCACAAAGGCAAGCGGCCAGCACCGCAAGAACCGCAACCGTAGAACTCATTAACTTCAGGGATTTTACCACACCAACATAAAATAAAAAATCTAATAATTCGCGAATACTTCTGTCTTGCTTAATGGTCAGCAGGGCTGTGGGTACTGATGGTTAATGAGAGTCTATCGTAACGCAGAAAATGATGTAGTCCACTGCGGTTGCGTGACGCTAATCCCTGGATTCTACGGTATTTAGACTCGCGGCTCCCGATTCTATGTCACGCGTGGCGATGACACGCATGGCAGTGCGCCTGTCAGTTTCAGACGCATATGCGGATGTATATATATATATAATATGGACATGCGACATGCATGGCTTTATTGGTTGATTTTAAACGTTGCTTGATGAAACTATTAATGTCTTAAATAATATTATATTATCAAAAATAGGCATGCAACAGTAATACAGGGCTTTCATAAATACAGTATCTCTTCATGGGCAATATTCTAATATAACTGTCTATTACATTTTTAATAAATGCGTAGACCCAGAATGATAGCCTATATTTTTCAACGCACCCATTGTGGTTTTGCTGGGCTATTCTCAGTGACAGGTAATCGGAACCGGACTGAGTAACTAAACACAAATTCAGGTAATGCCATGCATACACTTATTTTTTTACGAAATGACACAATGTGAACGCAACGCTCGTAGACTGCGTGTAATTTAAACTGGGTAGTGTGATTCGCAACCAGGTTTGCCAAATGTCAATGAATGTAAACAGAAAAATCCCTCGCGGACGCCAATAAAGCATTTCCTCTATACATTGTCTCAATACAACCCTATCTGTAAATCGACCCGGGCAATCCCATTTTTTCTGCACAGTCATAAAAAATGTCACAATTTTCCTGAAGCCTCCTCATCTGGCAATACTGTTCGCAACTGAATCCAACGCACCTTCTGGCCGCAAGGAATTCTGGGAAAGTAAAAAAAGATGGCGGATGAAGTTGAACAGGTTGGCGTTGAATCAACGTTTTTATTAATGTTTTATGTCAATCTTTGTGCAAAACATGTATGTGAGCACGAGTAGAATTATATAAATATACACCTATTTTTAACTCGATACATGCAGAACCATTGCAAGGATATGTGGGACATTAATTGTGGAGGCAACAGTGGCTATGAGTTGCTAGCTAGCAAGTTAGCATTATGTTCAGCTAGTTAGCAGCCAAACAAACATGCACCAAACAAACATATAAAGGTAGTTTTCTAATATACATTGTTGATTGGCTATCAAATTACACTTGCAATCTGTGGTACGCTTACAGGGAACTACCTAAATGCGACTTGTGACACGTCCGGTTACAGTTGAATGGTAACATAAACCAGACTCGAATAGAAATACCTCGTTTTATGCCGTAAACGCCGGACCAGAAGGTTATTTTAGTTTTATGTACTGTAACTACCTAGCTTCTTACATGGCCATCGGGACGGCATACGACCGGTGTTACCGTTTTTAACAGTTAAGTAGTTTTTTCCTAACGCAACTAAGACATGCGTTTTTTTGTAGAAGTCTAAATTATATAAATGGCGTCTTTGCTGAAATAAACTAGTTGTTCAGAGCCGCCTGGTAGAATGATTGTTACTGTTCAGATTTTAAATCCAATGACTATTAATAAACAATATAGCCAAGAAAGCTTACTTTTTACCTTAAACTGCAATCTGACTAATTTCTGTTGTTCCTTTTGTTTCAGCAAACTACCACCAATACAGTGGAGGAGCCCCTGGATCTGATCCGGCTCAGCTTAGATGAGAGGATATACGTAAAGATGAGGAACGACAGAGAACTCCGGGGCAGATTGCATGTGAGTAGTTGATCTGATCCTGCTCAGCTTATATGAGAGGATATACGTAAAGATGAGGAAAGACAGAGAACTCAGGGGCAGATTGCATGTGAGTAGTTGATCTGATCCTGCTCAGCTTAGATGTTTGCCAGTGTCAAATCATTATTAGATTTCAAATTATCCCCAACTATATGTAAGCTGTGGATTTATTAGGTACACCTACCTTTATTAGGTACCCCCTCTGCCTCCAAAAGAGAGGGTTTGGACCCAAGTGTTTCCCTAGAGCCATGGCCGGGTGGGACCTGAGACCCAATCTACGTAGATAGAAACTGATAAAAAGCCTTTCTACGTCTTTTGTGGAAAAATGCCAATTGACATTATTGTTGTATAACCTGCAGTCTGCTATGTATTTATCCAGGCTTACGATCAGCACTTGAACATGATTCTGGGAGATGTGGAGGAGACAGTTACGACAGTAGAGATTGATGAGGAAACCTATGAGGAAATTTATAAGGTATGAAGCACCGGATTAAATCTATTAGGTATGCAGCACCGGATTCAATCTATTAGGTATGCAGCACCGGATTCAATCTATTAGGTATGCAGCACCGGATTCAATCTATTAGGTATGCAGCACCGGATTAAATCTATTAGGTTAATACCCCAGGGCCAGTTCCACCTTGGGTTAATACCCCAGGGCCAGTTCCACCTTGGGTTAATACCCCAGGGCCAGCTCCACCTTGGGTTAATACCCCAGGGCCAGCTCCACCTTGGGTTAATACCCCAGGGCCAGCTCCACCTTGGGTTAATACCCCAGGGCCAGCTCCACCTTGGGTTAATACCCCAGGGCCAGCTCCACCTTGGGTTAATACCCCAGGGCCAGCTCCACCTTGGGTTAATACCCCAGGGCCAGCTCCACCTTGGGTTAATACCCCAGGGCCAGCTCCACCTTGGGTTAATACCCCAGGGCCAGCTCCACCTTGGGTTAATACCCCAGGGCCAGCTCCACCTTGGGTTAATACCCCAGGGCCAGCTCCACCTTGGGTTAATACCCCAGGGCCAGCTCCACATTGGGTTAATAGTGTGTGCGTGTGGGTGGGCGCACACAGAGATGGAATGGAGCGTCTGGACTAGGGGTATCGTGATGTACCGGTGTTGATAATTTTGCTAGTAAAAAATGAAATATTGATATTAATATGTTAAATATTAATAATACACATGATAATATTGTTTTAAATAGGTGAAAATGCCATTTTTCCAAAAAAACTGTTTTTCGATAGTTTTTCCATGTCACCTATATATTTGGGGATCAAGTACTTTGTCCGTGGGCAAATGTACAAAATCAGCAGGGGATAAAAAAATAAAGTTCATCCCTGTATGGTTACAGACTCTTTCCACCTCTCTGCACTCGTATTTTGAGTGTAAATCATTTGCCAAAACACACAGTAAACAAAGTTGAAGATGATTTTGACTGTTTGCATTATTATTATTCAATAGATAATTTTCTATAGTTATCGTGATAATATTATCGTTGTGATTCCTTTTGGCCATGATAATCATGTGGTGATAATCTGTGTGCACGCGGAGATGGACAGGAGCGTGTTTGCAGGCGGAGTGGCGATGGGGCGGTGCCATAATATTTGTTATGGCTTCTTAAATGTCTTATATTGGGTGACACTTTATAAAGAGAAAAGGCTTTTGGCCCTGTGCATAAGCTGTTTTCAGTGTCTTCATCACTGAGCAAGTCAGTGTGACTGAAAAGTATGTAGAAAAGCCTATTCACTCTTTGGATTAGACCTGAGATCTTGAGACGGG
This sequence comes from Esox lucius, assembly GCF_011004845.1. NCBI lineage: Eukaryota > Metazoa > Chordata > Actinopteri > Esociformes > Esocidae > Esox > Esox lucius. The sequence continues at coordinate 48,087,081 of NC_047585.1, read as the reverse complement.
CCAAATCTAATCCAGTATTTGGTCTTTTGACCGATCAGATCAGCTTATGATCAATTGTGCAAAATGTAATTAAGACCACTTCAACATTCAGGATCCAGGAATGCTAATCAGACTACAGTGTTAGCTAATTTGTTTGATATAATTCAGGACTAGGTTTCAGGACATGATATTTGGTTTTGGGACCCCCCTGTGGACCTCTTCCCTGCCCACTGTTCCATCTTGAGCAGTGCCATGTCTGGAAGCCTAGCTCTACAGCGGACCCCTCGTATTTATTTCAGGGAATTATTACCAAGTACTTCATATTCTATTGTCTACAGCCCTGACTTATACAGCCTCTGGTCAATGTCATTCTTAGTACTATTAGTGAAGAAATAGACAAGTCTGGATCCAGATGTTTAAATAACACAAATGTCAGGTCACTATCAATAAAGGGATTTTCAATCCAAACTATATATTAGTTCTTGCTTGTCTGGACTAAAGTTCCAACCCAATCTAGTTGTCCTTTAATTCTGCCTTGTGTTGACATGTGATTAACTTGATTGTTGTAATCTGCAGACTCGTCTGACAGAGGCCCAATTGTACTATTTCCTGAACCCTTTAGAGGCTCAGTCCTATGACTGAAGCGCCAACATGCTATTTAATTCCTTGATGTGTTTTTCTGTTTTCCAGTCAACGAAGAGAAACATTCCCATGTTGTTTGTGAGAGGTGATGGTGTCGTCCTTGTAGCTCCTCCGCTGAGGGTTGGCTAGCGGCGCGTCCTGCTGCTCTTTTATGTTCTTGGAACTGCTTGTTTTCACTAGGGGTTTTTGTTGACAAATTGCTGATGCAGATAATTTAGTCTTAACACTTTATTTGGCATTTTGAGAGACTAATGGTTTTAAGTTAATGCAGAAGTCATTAATTAACATGTTATTCAATTTGGATCAGAGTGGAAATTAAGTCACTGATATTCCCCAATACAATAAATGAATACATATGTTTCAATTAAGATTTGAATATCAAAAGCATTTGTAACAACTTGGGGGATAATTTCACAGGTTGCTCTGTGATGTAATTTTCTTTGCTGTACAGTAACTACCTGTTTCTGTCAAAGTTTTGTCTTTTATATTTTTGTAATGAACATGTTAACTATACTGAGATAATGTCCTCAGTAGGTAAAAGGCCCCAGTTCTCATTTTGTTTTAAGTTTTGTCTGAAGCACACTTGGATGAGTTAAAAACATGTTAATAAAAATGAGACCTGGGAGGTTTGAAATGACTGGTATATTCCTCATCTAACAAGACATCAACACCCTGACAGGTTATTGCATTGAGAAAGGGAGCATGGGAGACTATCTGTAATTTCATTTGGTTTATTAGGATAACATTTTTTTTAACCACGACTCGTTTTTTGCAATTTGTTTTACCTGTATATTGTTTGATATCCACAAGGGGGAGTGCTTTTCGTTAATGTGGATGGGGATACTTTAGGGTCCTTAGGTACTAACTCCACCAGATGGCACTGTTATTGCTTCCTCACCAGTTGCAGCATCTCCAAATGGCCTCAACGCCTCTGTAATTTTCCACTCTGCTTGGGTAGAGGAGAAGTTAGGATTAAGTAAGATACACTTTGGGTGGAGGAGATGGTAAGAGTAAGGAGGATACACATTTGGTGGAGGAGATGGTAAGAGTAAGGAAGATACACATTGGGTTGCGGAGTTGGTGGGAGTAATCAGGATACACATTGGGTGGAGGAGTTGGTGGGAGTAAGGAGGATACACATTTGGTGGAGGAGATGGTAAGAGTAAGGAGGATACACATTTGGTGGAGGAGATGGTAAGAGTAAGGAGGATACACATTGGGTGGAGGAGATGGTAAGAGTAAGGAGGATACACATTGGGTGGAGGAGATGGTAAGAGTAAGGAGGATACACATTGGGTGGAGGAGATGGTAAGAGTAAGGAGGATACACATTGGGTGGAGGAGATGGTAAGAGTAAGGAGGATACACATTGGGTTGAGGAGATGGTGGGAATAAGGAGGATACACATTGGGTGGACAGATTGGTTGGGTGGAGGAGTTGGTGGGAGTAAGGAGGATACACATTGGGTTGAGGAGTTGGTGGGAGTAATCAGGATACACATTGGGTGGAGGAGTTGGTGGGAGTAAGGAGGATACACACTGGCCCTCATTTATCAAAAGTGCGTACACAAAATTTCCAGCGTACATCTGGCGTACACCCAAAACCACGGTGACTTTGAGATTTATCAATATGGACGTTGGCGTACGGCACTCTCAAATCCTACGCCAGCTCAGGAGGTGGTGTACGCACGTTTTGAGTTAGTGCGGAAATGCGCAGAAAAAAAATCTTAACGCACTGACAAGCTAAAAGATATGATATATTATGACCCACTGTTAAAAAACAACAACATAATAATTACAAACTTCAGTGTTTATTTTTGTGCAATATGGACTTCAATGTTTAATTTGTGTGACTTTACCAAAGCATTTGATTTATATATATTCCTTCAGATGCGAGCCTGTGCGCTTTACATGACGTTTCAGGGTTAGGCCCGGCAGTTGCGCACGGACTGGGTTCAGTAATAAAAGGCTTTTAATGACCAAAATATAATTCAGACTGACAAAATAATAAAAATGACATTCTTCTTCTTTTAAATAATAATAATAGAAATAATAATAACGACATTCTTCTTCTAAATAACAATAAACGTCATTAATAATAAATATTATAAAATAAGACGAATATTACAAATTGTCATGCAATTATTAATGTGAATGAATGGTACTCCACATCACATCTTTTATTCCGCTTTTTAAACTGCCAAATAAAACAATTTTATTGCTTTCTACCTCCCTGGTGATCGTCTCAATCTCCACGTCAGAGAAGTTTCTCTTTTTTGCCGTCTTCCGTGTGTCCATGGCGTAAAATGAGGGCGTGGGGGAAGCAGAGACTTGAATATATAGGGGTGTGTTATTCTAATGACGATCGTTTTCAGCCGCAGCATTTATCAAGGGCAGGTATTGCGTACACCTGGATTTTAAAGGTACGCACAGCTTCATAAATCAGGCGGTGAGAGGAGTGTAAGCAAAATCTTACGCCAACATATACGCCCATTTCTACGCAAGAATGATAAATGAGGGCCATTGTGTGGAGGAGTTGGTGGGGGTAATCAGGATACACATTGGGTGGAGGAGTTGGTGGGAGTAAGGAGGATACACATTGGGTGGAGGAGTTGGTGGGAGTAAGGAGGATACACATTGGGTGGAGGAGTTGGTGGGAGTAAGGAGGATACACATTGGGTGGAGGAGTTGGTGGGAGTAAGGAGGATACACATTGGGTGGAGGAGTTGGTGGGAGTAAGGAGGATACACATTGGGTGGAGGAGTTGGTGGGAGTAAGGAGGATACACATTGGGTGGGGGAGTTGGTGGGAGTAAGGAGGATACACATTGGGTGGAGGAGTTGGTGGGAGTAAGGAGGATACACATTGGGTGGGGGAGTTGGTGGGAGTAAGGAGGATACACATTGGGTGGAGGAGTTGGTGGGAGTAAGGAGGATACACATTGGGTGGAGGAGTTAGTGGGAGTAAGGAGGGTAGTATTGGTATATTTGAAGTTTGAACAACACATCATTCACCTATCATGAAGCTATAATGTTACCCTTACCCCAATTAATACATTTTATATAAATATTGCCAAGTCAAAGGGGCTGTATAATGTTCAAAGCCTCTCTACATGCTGTAAACGCATACAGGACACTTTGTATTTGTAGTGGAAAATAATAATTCATATCAGCATCTCCTATCACGTTATTCATATCAGCATCTCCTATCACACTTTATTTACATCAGTATCTCCTATCACACTATCCATATCAGCATCTCCTTTCACATGTTATTCATATCAGCGGTCATCAAACTATATTATGTCTCACTTGTCTTCACTGATGGGGAATGGCTGTTCATTCATTGAGCAAGACAATGTCCCCAAACAGATTGCCATAGCTACTCAGTCTGCTGACCTCTATTGGCCTGGCCTGGCAGACCATCACCAGGGATGAAACCCAGTGTTTGGTGACATCTGTGGTTGCAGACATCAGGCAACCATTGCATGCAAAGGATAGGTGATTGGGTACCAAATCAGACTGTTGTCCAGCCCCATTTTCAAAAAGGTGCTGTTTAAAATGCAATGAAAAAAATAATGCAATGATGTGCAAATCATTTATAATGTTAAACATCTATATACTTTTTTTACTTTGGAATAAGACTGTAAACACAACTAGTTATAATGTCTAAATGGTTCCTCTGATATAGATGAAGTACGCCACATTTGACAGTCTGCTTTGTAATGGTACAATTTTACAGTGTTTCTTAAAAGGAAGTTCGCAACCCCCTAGGGGTCACCAGATGATTTTGGGGGGGTGGTTACAAGATTATTTCGAGAATAAATCATTTTAAAAATTGCTATTTTGAATAAACCTGAAAACTATAATGTATATAAGGGGAATATTACTAGAAAAGGCTAAATATTTAAAATATAGTCACTGAACAAAAACTGGTTGGTTGAATCTGCGGAGCGGGTTAACAGTAGCCTATCTACAGAGCCACACTTAAACAGTTCCTCTGCGTCCACGCTTTTAGTTAGCTAGCAAATAATGATAGCCAACATGGATTGGTGGCTTATCCATGGCTCTACATACAAAAAGACAGTCTCTCTCAAACTGCTGATGAAATCATTCCTTCAGAAAAGCAATCAACTTCCAATGAAAATAAGCCTACAGGAAACAAGAAACCCAAGGGTAAGGGCCGACAAGCCATTCAAAGTCAAAAATATCAAAAGTAATTCATCGTTTGGATTCGCTTGCTTTACCATTAACAATGTGCATCATGCCCAATGAGTTCTTTACTCAGAGGCTCTTGCACACAGTTTAAAGCCTGTGAAACTGGCAAACTAAGCATCCCTTTCATGTCGATAAAACAACGTAGCTATGTGCTATAAAAATTGTAAACTCCATTAAATCACGTCCCAGGAACACTAGGCTGTTCACCACCCTCGGCCAAGACATGGGCTCGGAACATGAAGCCCTGCTGTTCCATACCGAGATCAGATGGCTTTCGTGGGGGAAGTTCTCACCTGCCTGTTTGAGCTGCGTGATGTGGTGCACATTTTCCTGACTGAGTCTGGATCCCAACTCGTGGACCACCTGACTAATCTCAAATGGTTGGTAAATCTTTTGTATGTCCGACAATCTTAAGGTACTTAACTTATCACTACAAGACACAAATACAAATAAAGGCCTATTGTTGTTGTTGATAACTTCAATGCATTCACAGAAAAGTTGGTGAGATGGGCTGTCCAAGCTAATGGCGGCAATTAATTATTCCAGAGCTGGAAGAATTTGTGGAGGACAGTGAACTGGATCTTAATAACGTGACGGAAATGATCCCTTCACATCATCAAGGCTTTCTGGATCACTTTATGAAGTACTTCCCAAATGAGACAACTAGGGATCAACTGTCATCCGACCTGGAGGACACGCTGGTGGAGCTGTCCAGTGATCGGACCTGTCCAGTGATCGGACCTGTCCAGTGATCGGACCTGTCCAGTGATCGGACCTGTCCAGTGATCGGACCTTAAAGGCAATGTTTGCCACAACAACACTTACGGAATTTTGGATTTCAGTTCCAGAGGAAAACCCATGACTATCCAAACCAAAGCAGTGATGGATATACTGGTTCCGTTTGGATCAACCTACTTACCAGAGAGGTCAACAAGGTCTATAGTGAACAGACTACCAGCCCCACTGTGAAGCATGGTGGTGGCTCACTGGTGTTTTGGGGGTGTGTGAGCTCTAAGGGCATGGGGAATCTTGCAGCATGTTATCAGAAAATACTGGCAGACAATTAGCATTCTTTATGCAAATTGTGCTGCGCATGGGACGCCCTTGGACTTTCCAGCACAACAATGACCCTAAGCACAAGGCCAAGTAAAGTTCTGGAGTGGCCATCACAGTCTCCGCAACTTAATATCATCGAGCCACTCTGGGGAGATCTCAAACGTGTGGTTCATGCAAGAAGACCAAAGACTTTGCATGACCTGGAGGCATTTTGCCAAGACGAATGGACAGCTATACCACTTGCAAGAATTTGGAGCCTCATAGAGAACTATTACAAAACACTGCACACTGTCATTGATGCTAAAGGGGGCAATACACAGTATTGAAAACTAAGTGTATGCAGACATTTGAACAGGGGTCAGTACATTTTTGTATTTGTTGCCATGTTTTGTTTTATGATTGTGCCATTCTGTTATGACCTACAGCTGAATGTGAATCCCATAAGAAATAAAATGTGTTTTGCCTGCTCACTCATGTTTTCTTTACAAATGGTACATACATTAACAATTGTCCAAGGGTATGCAAACTTATGAGCACAACTGTATATAAGACAAAATACATCTGTATTTAAAACAAATAAGCCTAGACATCACGTCTCATTGTGGAGGATGACCATTTTGACAATCCCCGGATGCAGCTGTTGTGGGCTGCTGCAACCTGGTCTCAGGACACTACGTTGACTATTTGACGTAAATCCATGGCACCCAATTTCGTATGATCTGTTACGTTAGGGTAGGTTACATTACAATGAGCCACCCTAACAGGTCATTAATATGTAACAGTTGATAAGGTTTCTTTATTAGTGGTCTACTGAACATGTCTACATTTGTGTCCCGTAGTGTGAGGCCTTTGTGCGCATGTGTGTGCGTGGGTAGCAGTATTTGAAACGTGTGTGCGTGGGTAGCAGTATTTGAAACGTGTGTGCGTGGGTAGCAGTATTTGAAACATATGTGTGCGTGGGTAGCACTATTTTAAACATGTGTGTGCGTGGGTAACACTATTTGAAACGTGTGTGCGTGGGTAGCACTATTTTAAACATGTGTGTGCGTGGGTAACACTATTTGAAACGTGTGTGCGTGGGTAGCACTATTTTAAACGTGTGTGTGGGTAGCAGTATTTGAAATGTGTGTGCGTGGGTAGCAGTAATTGAAAAGTGTGTGCATGGGTAGCAGTATTTGAAACATGTGTGCTAGGGTAGCAGTATTTGAAACACGTGTGTAGCAGTATTTGAAACATGTGTGCGTGGGTAGCACTATTTGAAACATATATGCTACACTACAGGTCTGCGTTGTTATGGTACACTGCAAGTCTGCATTGACATGGTATACTACACTTCTGTGTTATTAGTACACTACAGGTCTGCGTTGTTATGGTACACTACAGGTCTGCAATGTTATCGTACATTGCAAGTCTGCGTTGTTACGGTATACTACACTTCTGCGTTGTTATGGTACACTATAGGTCTGAGTTGTTATGGTACACTACATGTTTGCGTTGTTGTGGTACACCACAGGTCTGAGTTGTTATGGTACACTGCAGGTCCAAGTTGTTATGGTACACTGCAGGTCCAAGTTGTTATGGTACACTGCAGGTCCAAGTTGTTATGGTACACTGCAAGTCTGCGTTGATGTGGTATACTACACTTCTGTGTTATTAGTACACTCCAGGTCTGCGTTGTTATGGTACACTACAGGTCTGCAATGTTATCGTACATTGTAAGTCTGCGTTGTTACGGTATACTACACTTCTGCGTTGTTATGGTACACTATAGGTCTGAGTTGTTATGGTACACTACATGTTTGCGTTGTTATGGTACACCACAGGTCTGAGTTGTTATGGTACACTGCAGGCCTGCGTTGTTATGGTACACTGCAGGTCCAAGTTGTTATGGTACACTGCAAGTCTGCGTTGATGTGGTATACTACACTTCTGTGTTATGAGTACACTACAGGTCTGCGTTGTTATGGTACACTACAGGTCTGCAATGTTATCGTACATTGCAAGTCTGCATTGTTACGGTATACTACACTTCTGCGTTGTTATGGTACACTATAGGTCTGAGTTGTTATGGTACATTACATGTTTGCGTTGTTATGGTACACCACAGGTCTGAGTTGTTATGGTACACTACAGGTCTGAGTTGTTATGGTACACTGCAGGTCCAGGTTGTTATGGTACACTACAGGTCTGAGTTGTTATGGTACACTGCAGGTCCAAGTTGTTATGGTACACTACAGGTCTGAGTTGTTATGGTACACTACAGGTCTGAGTTGTTATGGTACACTACAGGTCTGAGTTGTTATGGTACACTGCAGGTCCAAGTTGTTATGGTACACTACAGGTCTGAGTTTTTATGGTACACTATAGGTCTGAGTTGTTATGGTACATTACATGTTTGCGTTGTTATGGTACACTACAGGTCTGCGTTGTTATGGTACACTACATGTCTGCGATGTTATTGTACACTACAGGTCTGGGTTGTTATGGTACACTACAGGTCTGAGTTGTTATGGTACACTGCAGGTCCAAGTTGTTATGGTACACTACAGGTCTGAGTTGTTATGGTACACTACAGGTCTGAGTTGTTATGGTACACTGCAGGTCCAAGTTGTTATGGTACACTACAGGTCTGAGTTTTTATGGTACACTACATGTCTGCAATGTTATGTTACACTTCAGGTCTGGGTTGTTATGGTACACTACAGGTCTGCGTTGTTATGGTACACTACATGTCTGCGATGTTATTGTACACTACAGGTCTGGGTTGTTATGGTACACTACAGGTCTGCGTTGTTATGGTAGACTACAGGTCTGAGTTGTTATGGTACACTACATGTCTGCGATGTTATTGTACACTTCAGGTCTGAGTTGTTATGGTACACTATATGTCTGCATTGTTATGGTACACTACAGAATTGTACAGCTGTTTAACAATAAAGAGATTATAAAGAACTGACAGGGTTCTTGATTCTACAATAGTACCAACTTTGAGATAATGTGTGAATGCAGGAGCAGGTGCATTTTATACCTACTGAGGTCCTAAAGGCCGAACTGTTCCTAGATCAGCAAACCCCTTTGAGAATCTTGATGCATCCGGCCCCAAACAGACCTCACAGGACCCAGAGCATCCATCCCATTGAGACCTAGTGTCTCCAAATAGCTCTTCCCAGTGATTCCACAGCAGGCCTGGTCACCACTCATTTGCAGCACAGAGGAGCGATGTGTCAGGAAATAGATGCAATTTGTTCTTGAGAGAATAGAAAAGTAGCTCTGTCTCCCGCCAGGACGACCAAGGCTGTGTCCTAAATGACACACTATTCTGTATCAGGAGTAAAGTAAGGCGATATTAAAGGGTGTAGGGTGCTATTTGGTATTCATCCCATGGTCATCTTCCCACAGACTAATAATAACACCAACAGCTGTCCCTGAATAAGGCTGAGGTGGGCGTGGCCAGTGACGGTAGTGATGACAACCATGTGAACCTTGTGGGTTGAAACCCCAGGACAGCATATTTCCCATCTCTGCCAGTCTCCGTACCAACAGCCCCACTGTCTTGTGGGTTGAAACCCCAGGACAGCATACTTCTCATCTCTGCCAGTCTCCGTACCAACAGCCCCACTGTCTTGTGGAAAGTCAATATTAGCTTTCAGTGTCCCAAATGGCACCATATTCCCTATGTAGTGCGCTGTTTTATACCAGGTCCATTTGTTTGTTTATAGTAGTTCACTACATAGAAAATAGGGTGACAGGGATGTCACACCTATAAATCTCACATTTGAGATAAAGCTGTTAAGTTCTTGAACACCTCGGGCTATTTCTGTTACTGAACATTTTGAGTTTGGTTGGCTGAATTGGCATCAATGTTCACATGACCTTTTCCTGGCAGGTGTCTGTCTTTATGGTTCTGTTTTCTGACAGGCTTACAAATATATTTGCAATAGGAAGTGATACACTAATGGTGAGCATCACAAACGGGACTTAATGGAGATGTATCTGTCACTCTACATTAACAGAATTACAAGACACAGGGAGCGATAGAAACATACAGAGAGAAATTCAGAAAGAGGGAGGGGGGGGGAGGGAGGGAGAAAGAGTGGTTGAGTGAAAGACTAAATGAATTTGTCATTACACATCATAACAAATGCGTTTACATAGCACCAATGGATTATATACACTACCATTCAAACGTTTGGGGTCATTTAGGCATTTCCTTGTTTTTGAGTGAAAAGCATTTTTTTTGTCCATTAAAATAACATCAAATTGATCAGAAATACAATGTAGACATTGTTCATGTTGTTAATTACTATTGCAGCTGGAAATGGCAGATTTTTTATAAAATATCTACATAGGCGTAGAGAGGACTATTATCAGCAACCATCAGTCCTGTGTTCCAATGGTACATTATTTATGCTAATCCAAATGTATACTTTTAAAATGCTAATAAATCATTAGAAAATCATTTTGCGATTATGTTTGCACCCTCTGAAAACTGCTGTGCTGAATAAAGAAGCAATAAAAGTAGCCTTTTTTAGACTAGTTGAGTATCTTCAGCATCAGTGTTTGTAGGGTTTGATTACAGGCTCAAAATGGCCAAAAACAAAGAACTTTCTTCTGAAACTCGTCGGTCTATACTTCTTCAGAGAAATGAAGGCTGTTCCAGGTGAGAAACTGCCAAGAAACTGAAGATACAACCCTAATTTGTCTAGGAGGTAGGGTCACACAAAAACACCAGGCTAGACAGCACCACCAGGCTAGATAGCACCACCAGGCTAGACAGCACCACCAGGCTAGACAGCACCAAACCAAAAGGTAGATTGCTAAAATCTGTATTTGCCAGGCGAAACACACCGCCAGGATCTCAGAAGGGAAGAATTAAACAGTCCTATTTCCACTAACAAAAAAATACAGGGTGTGGCATTCGCCCCTAACCTAGTGCTTTTAACAAAAGCTGCATCTAGTGTGGAAGTGTATACCCATGGGTGTCTGACCTGTTTGATTCTTCCCTTAACAACAAACAATGAAACCATGAAAAATGATTTACAGACCGAATAAGGATAATGAATAAGGGTTACAACACAAAACATCTTAGCGAGCCGAGGGCATGGCCTTCGATATCGCAGCAGGATCACACCCAACCAACACATGCTCTCATACCTTCACAGACAAAGACAACCTCTCTCTGGAGACACCTCGCGCACAACACACGCTCTTATAACTTCACAGACAAAGACAACCTCTCTCTGGAGACACCTCGTGCACAACACAACACACGCTCTCATAACTTCACAGACAAAGACAACCTCTCTCTGGAGACACCTCGCGCACACCACACCACCAAACGGATCTCTCTCTCTTCCACCGTCATTGCAGCTTATATACTCCCGAAGCTTCGACCAATCGGCTGCTCGAAGGGAGGGGTTTAGGGAGTGGCACAACCCAAACATAGGTCACCTGCATTGGGGATAGGCGGGACCAAGAGAACATATACAACATCACGACCCAAACGCCCTTGCATCACCGCAAGGACGTAGCACTCGTACAACGATGTGTAGTGCTCCCTTCACAGAACCGGGCAAACTGGTTCTAACCTAAATATAAAGGAGTGGGAGGCCCCAGTGCACAACAGACAAATACCGCTCACAAAACTAACCACAGTGAGGGAAAAGATTATTTGATCCCCTGTTGATTTTGTACATTTGCCCACTGACAGTTTATAAATTTAATGGTATGTTTATTTGAACAATGAGAGACAGAATAACAACAAAAAAATCCAGAAAAATGCATGTCAAAAAAGTTATAAATTGATTTCCATTTTAATGAGAGAAATAGGTATTTGACCCCTCAGCTAAACATGACTTAAGGCTTAGTGCTAAAACCCTTGTTGGCAATCACAGAGGTCAGATGTTTCCTGTAGTTGGCCACCAGGTTTGCACACATCTCATGAGGGATTTTTTCCCACTCCTCTTATCAGATCTTCTCCAAGTCATTAAGGTTTCGATGCTGACGTTTGGCAACTCGAACCTTCAGCTCCCTCCACAGATTTTCTATGGGATTAAGGTCTGGAGACTGACTAGGCCACTCCAGGGCTGTAATGTGCTTCTTCTTGAGCCACTCCTTTGTTGCCATGGCTGTGTGTTTTGGGTCATTTTCATGCTGGAATACCCATCCTCGACCCATTTTCAATGCCCTGGCTGAGGTAATGATTTTGACGGTACATGGCCCGTTCATCATACCTTAGATGCGGTGAAGTCCTGTCCACTTTGCAGAAAAACACCCCCAAAGCATAATGTTTCCACCTCCATGTTTGAAGGTGGAGATGGTGTTCTTGGGGTCATAGGCAGCATTCCTCCTCCTCTAAAATCCTGGGGCGTTGAGTTGATGCCAAAGAGCAAAATTTTGGTCTCATCTGAGCACAACACTTTCACCCAGTTCTCCTCTGAATCATTCAGATGTTCATTGGCAAACTTCAGACGGTCCTGTACATGTGCTTTCTTGAGCAGGGGGACCTTGTGGGCACTGCAGGATTTCAGTCCTTCGCGGCGTAGTGTGTTACCAATTTTTTTCTTGGTGACTATGGTCCCAGCTGCCTTGAGATCATTGACAAGATCCTCCTATGAAGTTCTGGGCTGATTCCTCACCGTTCTCAAGCTGAGATTTGGAGCACTCCCTTTAAGAGTGTGCTCCTTATCTCAGCTTGTTGCCTGTGTAAAAGACACCTGGGAGCCAGAAATCTTTCTGATTGAGAGGGGATCAAATATTTATTTCACTCATTAAAATGCAAATAAATTTATAACATTATTGTTTTTCCAGATTTTTTTGTTGTTATTCTGTCTCTCACTGTTTAAATAAACCTACCATTAAAATGATAGACTGATAATTTCTTTGTCAGTGGGCAAACGTACAAAATCAGCAGGGGATAAAATAATTTTTTCCCTCACTGTAGATAAACAACACAAGAATGTACTCAGATTTTTGCACCACAAGGGAAGAAGTTGTGGGTAATCAATTTTCATGTGGAAATACATTTCCTTTCATCTGTAAACATCTGGTCACCAGACAGGCAGAAATCTACTGCAGTGAACCAAAGAGGATAAATAGATGAAGTAAGCTAGTAGACTTCTATTGTCTCTAACAGTACTGTTCTGTATCACAGTAACATTCACAGTTTTGCTCTCGAAATGTCACACTGAAAATAAAATAAAATCCATGGCTGTATTCCAAATGATCTCCAACACCTCCGAACTAGGTCTACTACTTCGGAGACATACAGAATGAATCAGTCCGTATGGACTGTCTAAAGCAGTGGTTACCAACCAGGGGTACTAGGACCTCTCCACAGGGGGTACTGGACCTCTCCACAGGGGGTACTGGACCTCTCCACAGGGGGACTTGACCTCTCCACAGGGGGACTTGACCTCTCCACAGGGGGTACTTAAACTCTCATGACACCGTAGGCTTACTAGTGAAATTAACTTTAGGGGGTTCTCCAGGGCTACTCCAAGCAGAGCAAAATTCTATTGGTGGTATAGTACCTGATAAAGATTGGGAAACACTGCTAAACTAATGGACTATGTAGGAAATAGGTGCTAATTGAAAGCCATATTTCAGCTACATTTGTCTGCTATAATGACTTTAGAATTAATTGGTCTGTGTCTGGACCACAAATGCCCCATCATTAGAGGATCAATCCCTGGCTGGGCCAACTGTCTGTGCATTTCATCTCTGCCTGCCTCTACATACCTGTCTCCTGAATACCTGTCTCCTTCTGTATACCTGTCTCCTGAATACCTGTCTTGCTTTACATACCTGCCTCACTCTACATACCTGTCTCCTGAATACCTGTCTCACTCTACATACCTGTCTCCCTCTACATACCTGTCTCCTGAATACCTGCCTCGCTCTACATACCTGTCTCCTGAATACATGTCTCCCTCTACATATCTGTCTCCTGAATACCTGTCTCGCTCTACATACCTGTCTTCCTCTACATACCTGTCTCCTGAATACCTGCCTCGCTCCACATACCTATTTCTTGAATACCGGCCTCGCTCTACATACCTGTCTCCTGAATACCTGTCTCCCTCTGTATACGTTTCCTGAATACCTGCCTCGCTCAATATACCTGTCTCCTGAATACCTGCTTCGCTCTACATACCTGTCTCCTGAATACCTGCCTCGCTCTACATACCTGTTTCCTGAATACCTCCTCGCTCTACATACCTATTTCCTGAGTACCTGTCTCACTCTACATACCTGTCTCCCTCTATATACCTTTCTTCTGAATACCTGCCTTGTTCTACATACCTGTCTCCCTCTATTTACCTGTCTCCTGAATACCTGCCTTACTCTACGTACCTGTCTCCCTCTACATACCTGTCTCTTGAATACCTGTCTCCCTCTATATACCTTTCTCCTAAATACCTGTCTCGCTCTATATACCTGTTTCCTGAATACCTGTCTTCCTCTTCATTTCTGTCTCCCTCTACATCTACCTATCTCCTGAATGCCTGTCTCCCTTTATATACAGTACCTGTCTCCTGAATACCTGTCTCGCTCTAAATACCTGTCTCCCTCTATATACCTGTCTCCTGAATACCTGCCTAGCTCTACATATCTGTTTCCTGAATACCTGTCTCCCTCTACATACCTGTCTCCCTCTACATACATGTCTCGCTCTACATACCTGTCTCCCTTTATATACCGGTCTCCTGAATATCTGTCTCCCTCTACATACCTGTCTCCCTCTACATACCTGTCTCCTGAATATCTGCCTCACTCTATATACCTGTTTCCCTCTATATACATGTCTCCCTCTACATACCTATCTTCCTCTACATACCTGTCTCCTGAATACCTGCCTTCCTCTACATACCTGTCTCCTGAATAGTGTTGGGGGTTACAGTAGTTAGACTACTTCTTAAAGGTAACAAGTAAAATAACTTGATTATATGTGAGGGTAAATGTATGGCAAATGTATCTCCTGAATGCCTGTCTCCCTTTATATACAGTACCTGTCTCCTGAATACCTGTCTCGCTCTAAATACCTGTCTCCCTCTATATACCTGTCTCCTGAATACCTGCCTAGCTCTACATATCTGTTTCCTGAATACCTGTCTCCCTCTACATACCTGTCTCCCTCTACATACATGTCTCGCTCTACATACCTGTCTCCCTTTATATACCGGTCTCCTGAATATCTGTCTCCCTCTACATACCTGTCTCCCTCTACATACCTGTCTCCTGAATATCTGCCTCACTCTATATACCTGTTTCCCTCTATATACATGTCTCCCTCTACATACCTATCTTCCTCTACATACCTGTCTCCTGAATACCTGCCTTCCTCTACATACCTGTCTCCTGAATAGTGTTGGGGGTTACAGTAGTTAGACTACTTCTTAAAGGTAACAAGTAAAATAACATTTTAGTTACTTAATTTAAGTAATCCCTTACTAGTTATTTTTTCAAATAAAAAATGTTTTACTCAATTTCCCTCACTGCAACCTATGTAGCTTTACGTAGCATTACTTTTCCCTAGTAGCAAGTGGCAACAAAGGACACATGGCAGCAGCAGCTCTCCCAGATAAAGGACATGATACACCTACCAAAGCCACTCGCCCAGCTCCAATTCATTACAAAACGATCTGTAGCATAGACTAGCGATTTGTGCAGCGGAAGGCTAAGCTCCGGTGAGCTTTGTGATTCTGACTTGGGAAGCAGTTCACTATTTCAACTACATTTTTATTACCCTCACATATAATCAATCACTGCGGTTGCTGTTTTGTTTTGCTGGGATCATCTTGCCTGTTGGGAACTTGCCTGTTGGACAACCAAAGTTCAATCAGAAATAATTCTCTGTTGGACAGCCAAAGTTGATCCCAAAACATCCTCCATTATTTCCAAACCAACGATTGCTTAATCTAAATGTAGCTGCAACTTCAGAGCTATTTGAACAACAAATGATTAAGAAGGAAGTGAGGTGTTAGTTTTATAGTGGATATTCAGTGGACATTCATATTTGCCCATCAAAACCAACTAATTCAGGACAACGAAAAGTATGGGTTCTTGATCAGGTGAAGGTGGACTACAATCCTCACTTTTCAATGTATAAATTAAATGTTTTGTCAACAAAAAGTATCCCATGACAACAAAAGTGCCATACTCGGGAAAGTGCTGACTTGGGGGAGAATGGGGAACAATCTATGGCTTTTAGTTTTTTGGAGTTTAGCTTTAGAAATTCAATAGGGTCTATGAAAAGTGTGACAACAAAAGTGCTATAATCTGACTCAGGGGAGGATGGGCTACAATCGGAGTCTTTTCGTTTTTTTAAAATGTAGATTATTATTATTTTTTGCCTTCAAAATTCAATATCGTCTATAAAAAGTGTGCCATGAGAACAAAAGTGGAATATTCCACCTCAGGTGAGGATGGACCACAATCTACAGTTTTTAGTTTTTAGAAAATCTTTGGCAAATGTATGAGTTTAGCTTATTAAAAGTGTGCCATGAGAACAAAAGTGGTATATTCCGACTCAGGGGAGGATGAGCTACAATCTACGGCTTTTCGTAAAAAAAAGAAAATATTTAACACATTTTTGACTTTAGGCTTAAAAATTCAGTTCATAACTGTGCAATGTTCTGTTAGATTTAAGTTTATACACTTAACAACTCAACTCCAAAACATTTAAAACAACCTAAATATCCCCTCCAGCACATATAATTGCATACAATAATTGTATTATTAATTGCCAGCTATAATACCACACGAACTGATTCAAGAGTATCGAGAGTAGGCTACTCAAGACTTAGAAAGCTTGGTAGACTGCTACTGTTTGACTTGACATTAAAAATAACTCGTTTTTAATCTTGGTGCTTAGCTAGTGTCTAACAGCTTAGAAGGCATGACTTAAGTTAGGACAAACCCTGAATATGTAGATCTGTATTTGTTAGAACATTCAAATCATCATCATCATTTTCTTCCGCTTATCCGGGGCCGGGTCGCGGGGGCAGCAGTCTAAGCAGAGATGCCCAGACTTCCCTCTCCCTAGACACTTCCTCCAGCTCTTCCGGGGGGACACTGAGGCGTTCCCAGGCCAGCCGGGAGACATTGTCCCTCCAGCGTGTCCTAGGTCTTCCCCGAGGTCTCCTCCTGGAGGGACGGGCCCGGAACACCTTCCCAGGAAGGCATTCCCGGAGGCATCCGAAACAGATGCCCAAGCCACCTCAGCTGACCCTTCTTGATGTGGAGGAGCAGCGGCTCTACTCTGAGCTCCTCCCAGGTGACCGAGCTTCTCACCCTATCTCTAAGGGATCGCCCAGCCACCCTGCGGAGAAAGCTCATTTCGGCCGCCTGTATCCGGGATCTTGTCCTTTCGGTCATGACCCAAAGCTCATGACCACAGGTGAGAGTAGGAATGTAGATTGACCGGTAAATCGCCTTGCGGCTCAGCTCTTTATTCACCACGACAGGCCGATACATTGACTGCATTACTGCAGAAGCTGCACCGATCTGTCTGTCAATCTCCCGTTCCATCCTTCCCTCACTTGTGAACAAGACCCCTAGATACTTAAACTCCTCCACTTGAGGCAAGCACTCTCCACCAACCTGAAGTGGGCAAGCCACCTTTTCCGACTGAGGACCATGGCCTCGGATTTGGAGGTACTGATTCTCATCCCCACCGCTTCACACTCGGCTGCAAACCATCCCAGTGCATGCTGAAGGTCCTGGCTTAAAGGGGCCAACACGACAACATCATCCGCAAAGAGCAGAGACGAAATTGTGTGGTCCCCAAACCTGACACCCTCTGGCCCCTGGCTGCGCCTAGAAATTCTGTCCATAAAAATTACAAACAGAACCGGCAACAAAGGGCAGCCCTGCCGGAGTCCAACATGCACTGGGAACAAGTCTGACTATATATGGGAACTGCTGGCAATGCGGACCAAGCTCCTGCTTCGGTCGTACAGGGACCTGACAGCCCTTAGCAAAGGACCCAGGACCCCATACTCCCGAAGCACCCTCCACAGTATGCCACGAGGGACACAGTCGAATGCCTTCTCCAAATCCACAAAACACATGTGGATTGGTTGGGCAAACTCCCATGAACCCTCCAGCACCCTGTAGAGGGTATAGAACACTGTTTCCCTCTCCTGAGGCGCCGGACGGTTTGCCAGAATCTCTTCGAGGCCAGCCGATAGTCCTTCTCCATGGCCTCACCGAACTCCTCCCAGGCCCAAGTTTTTGCCTCTCCAACCACCCGGGCTGCAGTCCGCTTGGCCTGTTCCTCCCAATCACGGCCCTCCAGGTGTCACTGTCGTTGCCCACATGGGCGTTGAAGTCCCCCAGTAGAACGATGGAGTTCCCAGTCGGAGCTCCAGGGTGGGGCCCCGGCTGCGCCATACCGGGCGACGTCACAGTCCTCAAAATGGTTTACATCATTAAAGGGTTTTTGAAATGCAAATCAATTCATCAAATTTTTGTCTCTCACTGTTCAAATAAACCTACCATTAAAATTTTTAAACTGATCATTTCTTTGTCAGTGGGCAAATGTACAAAATCAGCAGGGGATCAAATTTTTTTTTCCCTCACTGTAATTTTCTCAATGTCCTATTCAAAATATGGACATATTCAAAATATAACAAGTCTGGAACAAAGAAAACTATTGTTTGGTAGTGATCCTAGAGCCAGCCAAACCTCAGACAAAATATATAGGGTGACAATAATTAAAACATTATCACTTCATGTTCAAATTAAGAAAATTATTAGACATCTAGGTTGTAAAATTTTCAAGGCAATTATGTAGAACACACAACTTGCTCAAGTCATTTGGCTTAACTGACAAATACAACTGCATATCATCTGCATAACAATTAAAAGAAATGTCATGCTTCTGAATTACACTACCTAATGAAAGCATATACAGAGAAAACAGGATTGGCCCCATGACAGAACCCTGTGGAACACCACATATGACAGGCACAGAGGAAGAAATATAATTGCTAATGGACACTAGAAATGCTCTATTTGACAGATATGACTTGAACCAATCTAGTGCAACCCCTGAGATCCCAACACAATTTCTACATCTGTCAATTAAAATGTCGTGGTCCATAGTGTCATAAGCTGCACTAAGATCCAGTAACAACAAGATTGAACACTCTCCAGAGACAGCATTCAACAACATGTCATTTGTAGCCTTAAAAAGAGCTGTTTCAGTACTGACAAAAGCCTGACTGGAATAGACCTACTCTGTTATGTGCAGTAGAACAGACCTACTCTGTTATGTACTGGACCACAGGACAGGACAGTTTTCCACTTCACCTCAGTCCATCTTAAATGAACTCAGGCCCAGAGAAGGCGGCGGCAGTTCTGGATCTTGTTCATATCTAGTTTCTTCTTAGCATGGTACAGTTTTAACTTGCATTTGTGAATGCGGCAACATACTGTATTCACAGACAATGGCTTTTGAAGGTGTTCCTGAGCCCATGCAATGATTCCCACTACAGAATCATGTCTGTTATTAATGCAGTGCCGCCTGAGGGCCCAAAGATCACAACCATCCAATATTTAGACCAAGAACATGTGATGCTTTCCAGGTCCAGTGAGGTTGTCAAGTGTCACTCAGACAAAAGCACTGGATTCCCAACTGCACACATTGTTGCAGTCTCACTCAAGACTGGTGCGCACACATGTGCCGATTGTTTTTGTGGTTTTCCTTGAAAACTCCCAGATATAAAATCAAGGGACAACACACCACTCACATAGTATTGTGTTTGTCTGTCTGTAATTTGTGTCTTTTTTGTGTGAGTTTGTGTAATCGAGTGTGAAATTATGCATTAGAAACAGAAAAAAAGGGGAAAAAGGGGGTGGAGTAATGACTTGGTTGACATTAATAATGACAGTATTCTCCACTGACTTGGTTGACAATAATAATGATGGAATTCTCCATTGACTTGGTTGACATTAATAATGACATTATCTACACAATGATCTTGTGGGGTTTTTGGATAGAATATGCGTACACTGCATAGAAAGAAAGTGGAAACATAGCTACCTTATCTTCCACTTGCATTTTTAATGTAAAGAAAAGCTTCTCATGCCAATAAAACCCTTACCTTTATAAAACCCTTTTACATTATAACCAAACTGTGAAAGGGGGGATTGGGGAGAAGTAGTGAAGGAGTCCTTATTAAGCCCACGTACCATATAAGTCCACTTGCAAGTTCTGATTCAAATTTAAACCATAAAAGGAACCAGGCAAGCTTAGTTCACCCGGCCCACAATTAAGATGGGATAAATGTTGTTCCCTCACTGGAGTTGAAACCCAGGTCTCCATCATGAGTGGCTGCGTCTTTAACCACTACACCATAAAGCTATCCAGTCTGGTATAGCATCTAGACATTAGATCATTTTGTCACACATTAACATCATGCAATATTTGAATATTTTGCTAGACACCATTAAGCATTGTGTTAAACTGACTAATGTTAGATATTAAGTTTACCTCCACCACAAATAGCATCTATGAACTGTATGGCTTTTGCCACTGGCCACTTTAACAGCTTATTAGCCAGTAATAGGCTTACTAGTATCTACTAACTTACTACTTCGATTAGTCATAAGAATTGAGCAATTCCTGGCAAGACTGAAGATTACACTGCCAAAGCTATTTCATTTCATGGCAAAAACATTTGTTTTTCTTTCATAGAAGAATGCTATCTCTACAGGGAGGGAAAAATGCAAAATATTTTATTTCTGGCAAAATGTTATGGAGGAGAGAACGGGGGCAAAGTTAATGAGGCAGAGAGTGAAGGAGCAGCTGAGCACTGATGCACAACAGGGACATGTGATCCAGTCCAGTGAGAGATTTCACAGTGTCAGTTAAAGTTATTATTTAAATGTAAATCCTGAAATTGACTGATTTACTATCCTTAGAACATTAGTATTGAACCTGCAAACTGTTTTTGTTTTAGTCAGTCGGTCTTCAGACATTTTCATTAAAACATCTGCACGTTCAAACAGTTGGCTGGACCAGAAACGTTGGCCAATTTCAAATGCTACCAGGATAGAGACACAGACAAAATGACAACACATATTGAAAGATGAAGTATTGAAGCATATGTGGAAATCCCTGGGGGACGTGGGGGACATGACCCCCACCCCATCCAGAGAAAAACTATGATTTGTCCCTCCCAATATATCACTGTAAGCATAACTATGCAATTTCAATAATAGTGATATGAGTCAATGAAAGCACTCGTGCTGATTATGCAGTTAATAGCGCATTTTAAAGTTTCAAATGATTGCGACCCCCCCCCCCCCCCGCCCTTGCCTCACAGTGGTTTGATCCACTGCCCCCCAGCCCTCAGAAGTGGTCCATCATACAGGTACAATGCATATGTGGGAATCTGACAGTCTTTCATTGGTGGTTGACTTTCAATAAGCAGTTCAAATGAAGGATATGTTAGACATATCTTTACTTCTACCACTCAATACAATAAAACACATTTATAATCGTCACCAGCCTTAATTTTCGCTGCATTGAACTACAGGCCACACTATGTTAGCAAGCGGTTAGCTGACGTTTGCTAGCAAGCCACAGAATCTCCAACGTCTTTTTTGCAGATGTTTGAATTCAAGTCAATGAGAGAAGCTTGCAATGTATGTAGTGTTGCTTAGCTGTCAAGGTGTCCCCTAGCTGTCAATTGTCCCCTCCAAAGTTCATATCAGATTTTCACCCCTGTATTGAAGAGTAATTTCCACTATAGTTGGAAGATGAAGTATTGAAGAGTAGAGTAGTTTTGATTTTGTTCATAAATAGTTTTTTGTCTACATTTCAAAGAAGACATGTTGTAGGTTTAGCTTTTTCTGCATTGACAACGCAGCAAAAAGGCTGGACAAGCCTATTTCAAATGCCATTTAAGATAAGTGAAGATAGGAGTAGAAGGAGAGAAGAAAATGGCTATGAAGGGCTGAGATATTACAGATTACAGGTTTTTAAAATATATATATTTATTTGGGCTCTTGTAATATTTCAGTCCCTCTTCCATTTTAAAGCATATTTAAATTATTGGATCATCACGAGTGAGGGAAGGATGGAACGGGAGATTGACAGACGGATCGGTGCAGCTTCTGCAGTAATGCAGTCGATGTATCGGTCTGTCGTGGTGAAGAAAGAGCTGAGCCGCAAGGCGAAGCTCTCGATTTACCAGTCAATCTACGTTCCTACTCTCACCTATGGTCATGAGCTTTGGGTCATGACCGAAAGGACAAGATCCCGGATACAGGCGGCCGAAATGAGCTTTCTCCGCAGGGTGGCCGGGCGATCCCTTAGAGATAGGGTGAGAAGCTCGGTCACCCGGGAGGAGCTCAGAGTAGAGCCGCTGCTCCTCCACATCGAGAGGGGTCAGCTGAGGTGGCTTGGGCATCTTTTTCGGATGCCTCCGGAACGCCTTCCTGGGAAGGTGTTCCGGTCCCGTCCCACCGGGAGGAGACCCCGGGGAAGACCTAGGACACGCTGGAGGGACTATGTCTCCCGGCTGGCCTGGGAACGCCTCGGTGTCCCCCCGGAAGAGCTAGAGGAAGTGTCTGGGGAGAGGGAAGTCTGGGCATCCCTGCTTAGACTGCTGCCCCCGCGACCCGGCCCCGGATAAGCGGAAGAAGATGGTATGGTATGGTGGTATGGTATGGTTAAAAACACTTCTCTTTTCATGTGCCTACGACAGAGCACTTAAACTTAACCACACTAGTTAGCCTTATAACTACCTATGTTTTTATCCCATTTTTTATCTTTATATATTTTCGTATTGTATTGTTTTATTTTTATGAAGTTTTCATTTGTTTTGATGTTTTCATTTGAGTATTTGTTTTTATGTTATTGTACTTTCATATATTTTTCTTTGTAAAGCACATTGAATTGCTTCGATGTATGAATTGTGCTATATAAATAAACTTGCTTCCTTGCTTAAGAGCCAATCAGACCGAGGAGGACTCCAGTAAGATCAGAGGAGGTGGGCTGTGCATTTAGATATACAAAACATGTGGTAAAAACACAAACAACCGGGAGTCACTGCTCAACCAATCTGGAGTACCTGATGATTAGATGCAGGCCATTTTACTTTTCTCGGGAGTTTACATATATTTCTGTTGCAGTCTACATACCCCTACAAATGCTAAACTAGCAATGAAAGAACTGCAGGCTGCCATTAGCAAACAGCAGACGGAACAACCAAATTATGTTTTTGTCATTGCAGGGGATTTCAACCACTCAAATCTGAACTGTTTGTCCCAAATTCCACCAAAATGTCTCCTGCCCCACCAGAGGAGACAATACACTAGACCAGGTGTACACAAACATTCCAGAGGCTTACAAAGCAATTCCCCTCCCCCACCTAGGTCAGTCTGATCATCTTTCACTGTTCCTAATTTCCAGTATTTACTCCTCATTAAACATGTGAAACCATCAGTGAGGACAGTCAAAGTGTGGCCAGAAGGGTCAGACTCACTCCTACAACACCAGTTTCAACACACAGACTGGAGTTTGTTTGCTACTCCCTCCCCCCTTGACTCCCATATGGACATTGAAACATATGGTTCTTCAGTTCTGCATCAACAATGTCACCACCCATGAACTAATAAAGACCTTCCCTAAACAGATGCCTTGGTTTAACTGGGACTGCACGTGCCGCTGCTATCAGATCCGGCAATGTGGAGGCCTACAGCTTATCCAGGGCCAACCTGAAAAGGGGCATCAAGATGGATGAGCATTACCAAACTGCAGATTGAGGAGCACTTCTACAACAACTCCGAACCCCAACACATGAACCCCAACACATCACAGACTTCCGGCCAGCGAACCCTACCCCCATAGCCAGTGACGTCTCCTTCACCGATGAGTTAAACAGGTTCTACGCACACACTTCGACAGGGACAACAAAGAGCCAGCCAATAAAGCTGAACTCCCCCTAGACGACCCCCCCCCCAGAATATCCACTGCAGATGTATGGTCTGCACTGAGCCGGGTGAATGCACGCAAGGCTGCTGGTCCTGATGGCATCCCTGGGCATGTGCTCAGAGCTTGTGCTGGGCAGCTGGCCGAGGTCTTTACTGACATTTTCCACCTGTCACTAGCCCAGGCGGTTGTCCCAACCTGCTTGAAGACCGCAACCATTGTGCCAGTGCCGAAACAGTCGACCACGTGTAGCCTAGAAGCACAGTGAAGTCTATTATTAAGAAGTGGAAGGTATTTGGTACAACACAGACCCTCCCTGGGTCAGGACGTCACTCCAAACTGGATGAAAGAGCCAGGAGGGAACTGGTCAGAGAGGCTACAAAGAGGCCTACAGCAACTCTGAAGCAGTTGCAGAAATTCATGACAAAGAGTGGTCATTGTGTGCATGTGACAACAATATCACAAATTCTCCACAAATGTGGCTTGTATGGGAGGGTTGCAAGACAAAAGCCACTCCTCAAGTAAGGCCACATGCAGTCACGACTGAGCTTTGTCAAAACATACCTTGAAGATTCTAAGGCCACATGGAAAAAGGTGTTATGGTCAGGTGACACTAAAATTGAATTATTTGGCCTCAACGCCAAACGATATGTCTGGTGAAAATCCAATACAGCTCATCATCTAAATAACACCATTCCTACAGTAAAGCATGGAGTTGGTAATATCATGTTATGTGTTTGTTTCTCTGCAGCAGGGACTGGAGCACTTGTCAGGATAGAAGGAAAAATGGATGGGGCAAAATACTGTCAAATTCTTGAGGAAAATCTGCTGTTCTCTGCCAGAAAGTTGTCAATGGGAAGAACATTTACCTTCCAGCATGACAATGACCCTAAGCACACAGCAAAACTGACCACACAGTGGTTGAAGGAGAAAAAGGTGAATGTCCTTGCATGGCCTAGTCAGAGCCCGGACTTAAACCCCATTGAAAATCTGTGGAATGACTTGAAGACAGCAGTCCACAAATGGTCACCATCAAATTTAACTGAACTTGAGCAGTTCTGCAAAGAAGAGTGGTCAAATATTGCAACGTCTAGATGTGCAAAGTTAGTAGAGACATATCCCAACAGACTAAAGGCTGTAATTAAAGCAAAAGGTGGTTCAACAAAATACTGACACAAGGGGGTGATCCATTTTCCAACTCAGTGATTATGTTTTCTTTTTTCTTTTTCTTTTTTCTGACATGTTGGTGTTATATCTTTCACTTGGATGTTAGAAGTTGTTGCACTGAGTAAATACAGCCGAATGAAACAAAAACTGTGTCTGTCTTCATTTCAGGCTGCAAAGCAACAAAATGTGATTTTTTTAAAGGGGGGTGATTCTTTTCTATACCCACTGTACACTCTGCACTGATCTACCTGGACAAAACCTACAACTATGCAAGAATGCTATTCATAGACTTCAGCTCAGCATGGTCATCCCCTCTAGGCTGGTCAACAAACTCCATGACCTAGGGATCAGTCCCTCTCCCTGCAACTGGACTTTGGACTTCCTAACCAACAGACCCCAGTCTGTCAGGTTAGACAACTTCACCTCCTCCACCCTGATCCTCCTTCTGTACTCCCTCTTCACCCACGATTGCATTCCTATATTCAGTTCCAACACCATTGTCAAGTTTGCAGACGACACAACAGTGGTAGGACTGATCAGTGACAATGACGATTCAGCCTACAGGGAGGAGGTCAAGTGCCTGGTGGCATGGTGGACTGACAACAACCTGTACCTCAATGCAAAGATAACCAAGGACCTGGATTACAGGAAATCTAAAGACTGCAGTCACACCCCATTTCTCATCAATGGCACTGAGGTGCAGTGTGTGTCCAGTTTCAAATTCCTGGGTGTCAACATTTCCGAGGACCTCTCCTGCACCCTCAACACCTAAGCCTTGGTCACTTTTTGAGGAGGCTGAAGAAGGTCCGCCTGTCTTCCAAGATCCTTCTGACCTTCTACCGCTGCACAATTGAGAGCATTCTGACCAACGGCGCCACTGTGTGGTTTGCCAGATGCTCCGTGGCTGACTGGAAGGCCCTGTGGAAGGACGGGTGGTGAAAACCGCCCAGCACGTCACTGGTGCCCAGCTTCCAGCCATCATAGACGTCCAGCGCAAGCGGTGTCTATGTAGGGCGTGCGGCATCATCAGAGACCCTTCACATCCATCCCACAACTGTTTGTCCTCCTAGCATAAGGCAGGCAGTACATGTCTCTTCGTTCCCGCACCAGCAGGCTCAGGAACAGTTTCTTTTCAACTACTGTAACCCTACTGAACTCTGTGACCCAACACTGACCATACCCCCCCGCCCACTGCTTAGTACTGCCCCTCAGAGACCTTGGTGTACTACTCTCTTTGTACTACTGGACTCTGACACTGCTTTGCAAAGTCTGATAAGGTTTTCAGTAGTTACATGTACCTTGCACCTTCAATTTGCCTGCACTACACATTTAGAATTGCCTTTTTCAGTTTTTACATGCACATGTCTACATGTCTACCTCATTGCTGTTGTCCCTGGATTTCAGTTGCCCATGCGACCTTACACCTCCGATTTGCTCGATGCACAGTCAGAATTGCCATTTGTACTTGCATTTGCCTCATTGCACAACTATTCATTTCCCACTTGTACATACATTATACAGTACTTAATACTTACATTTTCTGCCCTCCCCTATATTCCTTTAATGCACATTTAGAATTGCCATTTGTACTGCATTTGCCTTCGCTACACATCGATATATGCCAATTGCAATATACGCTATACTCAATTCTTGTAAATTTCCTGCCCTGTTCTATTTGCACTTCTGGTTAGATGCTAACTGCACTTCTTTGAACTTACAGTTCAATGACAATGAAGTTGAATCTAATCTAATCTAGAATGAGTTTGGTTAATAAAACCCAGATTTTTGAAAAACTATATGTCCTTATTAGATGGTTGCATGCAATGAGATGTAAATCATTTTACATCTCACTAGGCGTGTTCACACTGCACTTTAGAGCTTTAGAGCTTTCTAAGCCCTGAGCTAAGGGCCTCCTAAGCCCAGAGCTAAGCAAGTGTTCAAACTTGCATATTTTGATGTGGGTTAGCACCACCCTTAGCCTGGGGCTTGCTGGCCCTGCTTCGGAGCAGGGTTAGCTCCGACTTTTTGGGGCTAGCGCCAGAAACATGGCGCCAAAATAACCAGTGTGAAACGGGGTCAAGAATAAAACCATAGAACGTTTATTGTCCAATCACAAAACCTGCCCTTTCACTTAATTTACATACACTCGTGATGCGCGTTGTAACCAACAGCTGCGTCTGTTTAGGTCCTTTCGTTTCATTATACCTGCCAAATCTTAGCAAAGTAGTTATTGCAGCTTTCTTTGGACATAAACGTTTCTTTTTTGACTAACTTTTTTCTCTTTCTTTGCGTAGTTTTAACAAAGTTGCCCAAGCAAATACAGACAGGGTGGGCATCTTGATCAACCAATGTCAAGTCGTTAATTAAATCACATTAGCGTAACATCGATCATTTGTTAGTGATGTAGGCTACTGTAACATTATTCGCATGCTGGAGAAAACGTAACATTTGTAGCTTTTCATGGAATGTACAATGGTATTGTATTGTATTTGTCTGTTAGCCGAGGGCTTAGGAATGTTCTTTTTCACAGAATATATTGTTAACTATATTGCCTCATACATTTCAATTATGTCTTTTATTGTGATAAAGAAAATATGAGTGCTGCCAGCACAATATCCTGCTGCTAGAATAACGCGAATTAAGCCTTGAATGGCCATCACTAGTTATCGTCACCTATAATGATAGATACTGTATCTATGTAATTCACAAATGACTAATTAGCTGTCAAAACGGCCAGTGGCAAAAGAGTATTTGTTCGCTCGCTGGCTACATGATTCTCTCAACATATCATTTTACGAAAAAGTCAGTTATCGTCACCTATATTGATACAGTAGTTATTGTATCAATGTCATTCATGAATGGCTAATAAGCTGTTAAAACAGCCAGTGCAAAAGCCATAAACTTCATAGATACTATTTGTGGTGGAGGTCAACTTTTTAAGAATTGTTACTCAGTTTAACACAATATAATGGCGTCTAGCGACAAATTACTTGCTAATAAGCTTTTAAAACGGCCAGTGGCAAAAGTCATACAGTTCATAGATACTATTTGTGGTGGAGGTCATCTTAATAAGAAACGTTACTTAGTTTAACACTAGTTAATGGTGTCTAACAAAATATTTAAACTTGGCGTGATGTTAATGAGTGAAAATAATAATAATAATAATGCAAAGAGGCTATAGTAATGCCTGGCATGTGTGCAGTTTGGTGGTGTAGTGGTTAACGACAATGATTTTAATAACCACAAAAAACAAGTTGGTGTGAATTTAATTACTCCTGGCCTTACTTTCTCTACCCCTGGGCTAAAAGAAATTCTACCGCACCTTAAGCTTGGGCAAAACTTTTATTCATACACCCAATTGCATCCATATACACCTCTGGAAGAAATGAAGAGACCACGGCACCTTTTTGTTTCCTTTCCAAAAAAGTCACAAAGGAAGGTTTTGAGTGAGGAACATAAGGGTTAAAATTAAGAGACCACTGTAAATGTAACGCTTCTGATACATTGCTTATTGATACATGTAGAGAGTGAGGCTGGCCCGTGTGGTCTGATCCAACAGATGAGCTACTGTAGCTCAAACTGCTGAAAAGTTAATGCTGGTACTGATAGAAAGGTGTCAGAACAAACAGTGCATTACTGTTCACTGTCCACTGCCGAAAGTGCCTACAATGGGCACGTGAGCATCTGAACTGGACCACGGAGAAATGGAAGAAGGTGGTCTGGTCTGATGAATTAAGTTTTCTTTTACATCATGTGGATGGCCAGGCGTTTGTGCGTTGCTTACCTGGAGAACACATGACACCAAGATGCACTATGGGAAGTAGGCAAGCCGGTGGAGGCAGTGTGATGCTTTGGGCAATGTTCTGCTGGGAAACCTTAGGTCCATCCATTCATGTGAATGTTACTTCGACACATACCTGCTACCAAAGCATTGTTTCAGACCATGTGCACCCTTTCATGGCAATGGTATTCCCTGATAGCTTTGGCCTCTTTCAGCAGGATAATGTGCCCTGCCACAAAGCAAAAATGGTTCAGGAATGGTTTGAGGAACACAACAACGAGTTCAAGGTGTTGATTTGGCCTTGAAATTCCTCAGATCTCAATACAATCGAGCATCTGTGGGATGTTCTGGACAGACAGGTCCAATCCATGGACCCACCTCACAACTTACAGGAATTAAAGGATCTGCTGCTAATGTCCTGGTGCCAGATACCACAGCACACCTTCAGAGATCTAGTGGAGTCCATGCCTCAATGGGTCAGGGCTGTTTTGGCAGCAAAAGGGGGACCTACACAATATTAGGCAGGTGGTCATAATATTATGGCTGATCGGTGGTGTAACTATCTGAAATAAAGAAATATTTTACAATATTTTTCTTTTCCAGAGTTAGTTTTTGAGTCTGTTTTTCACAAAGCAGATTTGACCTGATAACAAAACAACAGATTAGACAAAAATCAAAGTCAGCTATGAAGTGGTGAGGCCATTAGTCCTCAGAGGAACACTGATGTCTGCTTGGTTTGGTTTCAGCGATGTTACAATGTGTTAGGCATTTAACAAAGTCTGTTATGTAAAATGGAGACCTGGAATTCGTTAAAGCAGAGACTGCCAGAAGCCTCAGAGCCCAACCAAAGGAATTCTATAAACAGTTTATTTACTTGTAAAGGGCTGGAATCAAATAGTTTGTGTCTGTGTTAAATCTACATTCTGAACCTTACGGTGTGTTTATGTGATTGTACATATACAGACTTTCTGTCATGCTGATTTATTTTATGGGTTCTGGATGATTTTCTTTCTTCAAAATATTTGAATTGACCCATAAAAACTATTCAGTATCTAACTACAGCAGAATTGATGAAGAAACATTTAAAAAGGAGCCAGTCTGGTTTTGTGCTTGTGGTCTGTGCCATGTGTGAGTAAATTATTGTGGTTGAATGTTGTAAGGCCTGGCTAGCTTCTATTCCAAACAGTGGAATGTTGGATATTTAAGACAATAACCCAAAGGAATTTACTATGAATACACACTATTTTAAAAACATCACACTTATGGCTGTTTTTAACTTGTCATTCCACACATATACAATCAACACTAAACCAGCATTAGCATGTATGGCAGTCTGTATTGTATCAGTATTGTGTGCCTAGATATATTTAGCACTTACTGGGTACACAACCTGAACAAAACACTGAGTCACACCTTTCAAGTCCAATCAGGGCTGGAGTCCAACCAGAAGACCCGTCTTTCAGTTGATATTATCACGCCTCTGTCCTTCCAACAGTAGCAGTTCTTCATATTGACCGGACGGTGTGTTATACCTCATTCCCTTCTTCAACAGTGATAGGTCTTCATATTGACCGGACGGTGTGTTATACCCCATTCCCTCCTTCAACAGTGATAGGTCTTCATATTGACCGGACGGTGTGTTATACCCCATTCCCTCCTTCAACAGTGATAGGTCTTCATATTGACCGGATGGTGTGTTATACCCCATTCCCTCCTTCAACAGTGATAGGTCTTCATATTGACCGGACGGTGTGTTATACCCCATTCCCTCCTTCAACAGTGATAGGTCTTCATATTGACCGGACGGTGTGTTATACCCCATTCCCTCCTTCAACATTGATAGGTCTTCATATTGACCGGACGGTGTGTTATACCTCATTCCCTCCTTCAGGGAAGCAGGGTTATGGGCATATTTTAAAACCAAAGACATTCCAATTGAAATTGCATGATATTATAACCCAATGACTGGGTTATAATTAACTGCACCTGTTTGAACTAGTTACCTGTATAAAAGACACCTGTCCACACACTCAATCAAACAGACTCCAACCTCTCCACAATGGCCAAGACCAGAGAGCTATGTAAGGACATCAGGGATAAAATTGTAGATCTGCACAAGGCTGGGATGGGATACAGGACAATAGGCAAGCAGCTTGGTGAGAAAGCAAATACTGTTGGCACAATTATTAGAAAATTGAAA
The DNA here is from genome assembly GCF_011004845.1 of Esox lucius. NCBI lineage: Eukaryota > Metazoa > Chordata > Actinopteri > Esociformes > Esocidae > Esox > Esox lucius. Next base: position 48,056,094 of record NC_047585.1, on the reverse strand, counting down.
AAGTTCAAGATGACGGTCAATGTCCCACGGTCTGGGGCTCCATGCAAGATCTCACCTCGTGGGGCATCAATGATCATGAGGAAGGTGAGGGATCAGCCCAGAACTACACGGCAGGACCTGGTCAATGACCTGAAAGAGAGCTGGGACCACAGTCTCAAAGAAAACCATCCCTGCTGCCGTGTGTGCAAACCTGGTCAAGAACTACAGGAAATGTATGATCTCAGTAATTGCAAACAAAGGTTTCTGTACCAAATATTAAGTTCTGCTTTTCTGATGTATCAAATACGTATGTCATGCAATAAAATGCATATTAATTACTTAAAAATCATACAATGTGATTTTCTGGATTTCTTTTTATAGATTCCGTCACTCACAGTTGAAGAGTACCTACGATAAAAATTACAGACTTCTACATGCTTTGTAAGTGGGAAAACCTGCTAAATCGGCAGTGTATCCATCAAATGTATTTATAAAGCCCTTTTTACAACAGCAGTTGTCACAAAGTGCTTTACAGAGTAGTGTTGAATTTCAGCGGCTAGGAAATACTCCCTAAAGGTCGAATTTTAGGAAGAAACCTAGAGAGGACCCAGGCTCAGAGGGGTGACCAGTCCTCTTCTGGCTGTGCCGGGTGAGATATTAAGAGTCCTATTGGAATAATAAATACATTTCTCTGGGCTAAATCCAGAGTCTATTTGATTTTAGACTAGGTCAGAAGTATGACCAGGTGGACAGGGATAGCAACGGGCCCCCCAAACCAGGTAATCCGCAGGTGTGGACCAGGACCTCATCTCCTCCTAAAATGTAAAACTGGAGGAGACTGAGAAAAGTTAGTAGTACATCCCTCATATCGCCCAGCACAATAATACAGCGTAACACCTTGGAACTGAGACGGGGGGGTCCGGTGACACTGTGGCCCAACCCGGGGGAGGCCCTGGACAAGGCCCAACAGGCAGGAAATCAATCCAACCACATTGCCAGGCATCAACCAAAGGGACACCCACCAACCGCAACCCCCCTGAATGAGGGCCGAGTATTGCTAGCAGCGTACAGCCCAATTGCACAAGTGCGCAACAGAGAGTCCACAACAAGCCAGTGACTCTTCCCCCGAAAGGCATTGGAGGGAGGGCATCCCAGTGGCGACGAGAGCCCACCTGGCAAGACAGCAAGGGTGGACAGTATCACGCCTACTGGTCACCTTCACGCCCCTGGGCCAGGCTACACCTAATTATAAGCCGTGCTGTAGAGATGAGTTTTTAGTAGACACTTGAAAGTTTGCACTGAGTTTGCATTTCTAACCTTAATTGGCAGATAATTCCACAGGAGTGGAGCTCTATGAGAAAAGGCCCTGCCGCCAACTGTTTGTTTAGAAATTCTAGGTACAATTAAAAGGCCTGCATCTTGCGATCTAAGGTTACGTGTAGGTATGTATGGCTGGATCATTTCAGAAAGGTAAGTAGGAGCAAGTCTAATCTAATCTAGAAGTAACGAAAGCATGGATTCATTTATCTGCATCAGTTTTTGATAGAAAGTTTCAAATTTTTGCAATGTTTCGAAGATGAAAATAAGCAACTCTTGAGACATATTTTATATGTTCTTTAAAGGAGAGGTCAGGGTCAAGGGTAACGCCAAGGTTTTTTACAGTATTTTGGGATACGACCATGCAGCCGTATATTTTTTGGGTCCTAAAAGGAGCATTTCTGTTTTATTTGAGTTTTAGAGTAAGAAATTCTCTGTCATCCACTTCCTAATATCTGAAACGCATGCTTCCAAAATAGCTTATTTAGGGGCTTCTCCATGCTTCATTGAAATATATAACTGTGTGTCATCAGCATAACAGTGAAAGTTAATGTTGTGATTTCGGATTACATCGCCCAGAGGGAGCATATATAGTGAGAACAATAATGGGCCCAGAACCGAGCCTTGAGGAACTCCAAAGCATACCTTTGACTTGTCAGAGGATATGCCATCCACACTGAAGAACTGATATCTTTCAGATAAATAAGATTTAAACCAGGCTAGAACATGTCCACGTAGCCCAATATGGGTTTCCAGTCTCTCTAAGAGAAGGGAGTGATCAATAGTGTCAAAAGCAGCACTAAGATCAAGAAGCAAAAGGACGGATGCAGAACCTTTGTCTGAGGCCATTAGAAGGTCATTTGTTACCTTCACGAGTGTAGTCTCAGTACTATGATGGGATCTGAAACCGGACTGGAGTATTTCATAAATGTTTTTTGTCTTTAGGAAGGCATTCAGTTGTTGGGAAACACATTTTTCTAAGATTTTTGAGAGGAACGGGAGGTTCGATATTGGCCTATAATTGTTTAATATGTTGGGATCTAGATTAGATTTTTTTAGAAGAGGCTTAATTTCCGCAATTTTTTGTGAGTCAGCATTGGCTGACCTAGCACAGGAAATAACTCCTTAAGTAATTTTGTTGGAATCGGGTCTAGCTGAGAGTTTGTGGGTTTAGAACTCATTAAAAATTTTGTAAATGTGTCGAGCGATACGGTATCAAAAAATTCAAGTGTCCCCATTGACACCTGGTCAGGGAGGTTCAGGAAATTTTTTGGACAACTGAGATTTTGAGGACCATAACTATTTAAGGAGTCAGTTATTTATTTTTCTAATGGTGACGATCTTTTCATCAAAGTAGTTCATGTATTCATTACAACTAAAGTGAAGACCCACTTCACTTGCTAAGCTTTGCTTTTTTGTTAACTTTGCAACTGTATCAAAGAGAAATTTTGGATTGTATTTGTTCACCTCAATCAGGTTGGAGAAATAAGCTGATCGAGCAGACGTGAGTGATTTTCGGTATTGTAGTGTACTGTCTATCCAGGCTAGTCTAAATACTTCCAACTTGGTGGAGCGCCACTTTCGCTCCAATTTTCTGGAGGCTTGCTTAAGTGCTCTAGTATTGTCTGTGTACCAGGGAGCAAGTTTCTTGTTGCGTATTTCTTTAGTTTTTAGTGGTGCAACTGTGTGTAATGTATTTCGCAGTATTGAGTTTAGATCGTTTAGGTCGTTATTGAGCGAACTTTTTATTTATTTGTATACAAAATGTATTTGTAGTCCGAGAATTTATAGTATGGCTTTTGAAACTCATTGTTTGGGGGGCAAGTGGATTTCTTGTTTTAACAGTAAATGTAATAAGACAGGGATCCGATAATCCATGATTTTGGGGGTAAATTATTAGATCTACAATATCTATTTCTCGTGACAGGACTAAATCTAAGGTATGATTTTCGCAATGTGTTGGACCTGAGACATGTTGGATGAAACCCATTGAGTCAATTATGGCTTCAAAGGCTTTTTGAAGAGGATCATTGGAGTTTTCCATATGAATATTGAAATCGCCAAAAATTAGAATACTATCTGCCATGACTACAAGGTTAGACAAGATTTCTGGAAACTCATTGAGGAACAATGTGTATGGCCCGGGGGGCCTATAAATAGTAGCTATATAAAATAATTTATCGGCCTGGTTAACTTTCATGAGTAAAACTTCGAAAGAATGAAACTCTGTGATATGTTTGTGAGTAAGTTTATATTTACTGTCATAAATATTAGCAAGTATCAAATACTTGTTCTGCCCACTGTACATACTAATACCTGGAGATATGGATAGATGAAAATATGTCCTTTAAAAAACATCTAGATTTAACTTGAGGATGACAGTTGTCTTTCTATATAGAAATATGTCATGCCTTACATTATCTATCAGAAAGCAAATTGTTCAGTTGACTTTCATAGTGGTTATTGATTATGGTGATATAATTTATATGCAGTGCAAGACACAGGTTGCTTGAACAAAATATCTTTAATATATGGACTTGGAGAAATGCAAAGAGGCAAAACGGTAGCTACATGAGTAACAAGGAGCAGGCAACATCAACAGTGACAGCAACAATGACGAACAAGAAACACAGGGGCAGGAGGAACTAAAACAGGGACTAAACAAGGGGTTAATGAGGAACAGGTGACCAGACTAAATGAAACTGGTGAAACCAATAAATCAAGGGGAACCAAGCTGAACATAGAAACCAAGAAACTAAAACAGAAAGGTATTGTAGATACCATGACCAGCTGTTAAACACACATCATTGTTCTCTGTATCAGAATATAGCCCTGCCCTCTTTGAAGTCATGTAGATCAATGCATCAGAAAGTAGGCTGGCCCTCTTTGAAGTCACGTAGATCTATGCATCAGAAAGTAGGCTGGCCCTCTTTGAAGTCACGTAGATCTATGCATCAGAAAGTAGGCTTGCCCTCTTTGAAGTCATGTAGATCTATGCATCAGAAAGTAGGCTGGCCCTCTTTGAAGTCACGTAGATCTATGCATCAGAAAGTAGGCTGGCCCTCTTTGAAGTCACATAGATCTATGCATCAGAAAGTAGGCTGGCCCTCTTTGAAGTCACATAGATCTATGCATTTCACTCTTTTTAAGTACTCCGGCATAAATTACCACCATACATTACTTCTCAACTGACATACAGAAGTTCACACGGTCAAACATGGTCTCAGGAATAAATTGGCTTGCCCAAAGGGTTGTATACATAAGCTACTTGCATCTGCAAAATACTTTGGTATAACTATAGAAACTGTACTACTTATCCTAGAACAGAGGATGGCCAAGATACAGTTAGCTGAACGGGACGTAAAAGTGCCTGCTGAGTTCTGCAAAAAAGTATTAAGAGCATATAGTTGAAATTACAGAGAAAAAACTAACTTCCCTAGATACCACCTTATCTCTGCAATTTGCTCTCTTGTCTTTATTGATTCTATAACTGTTGATGGTGACAGCACAATAATCATCTTGTCAAACAATTGCTTTCAAACTGATTGGACTGCAGGTTAAGGTACAAAGTGTCATTTCTAAATGTTTGAATAAAATGCACTGAAAAATATCCTCAAATAAAAGAGAATCTATACTTTAACCTCATAGTCATTGTTTAATGTTCAATTACATTAATTGGAGTATAAAATCACAAGAACAAAAATGGTTGGCTAATTATGGAGGGCACTGTTTTGCTCCCCTCAATGTAATAAAAAAAAACTAGAATAACCAAACTTCAACAATCACTGCATAGTTTGCAAACATCTACAACATAGTTTCTGGCAGTTTTTCCAAAATAAGTGAGGAAAATTCTAACAGTGAGAAATTAGTTATTAAGGTTTTCTTCTATACACAGCATATTGTGTCTGTTATACACAGCATAGTATAGTGTATCTGTTATACACAGCATAGTAGAGTGTATCTGTTATACACAGCATAGTGTGTCTGTTATACACAGCATAGTGTGTCTGTGACACACAGCATATTGTGTCTGTTATACACAGCATAGTGAATCTGTTATACACAGCATAGTGTGTATGTTATACACAGCATAGTGTGTCTGTTATACCATAGTGTGTCTGTCATACACAGTATAGAGTGTCTGTTATACACAGCATAGTGTGTCTGTTATTTCATAGTGTGTCTGTTATACACAGCATAGTGTGTCTGTTATAGACAGCATAGTGTGTCTGTTATTTCATAGTGTGTCTGTTATACCATAGTCTGTCTGTTATACACAGCATATTGTGTCTTTTATACACAGCATATTGTGTTTGTTATACACAACATAGTGTGTCTGCTATACACAGCATATTGTGTCTGTTTTTGTAATTAGTTAAATGTGTTTAGATCATCCGTTTGTATTTGTTCACAGGAAGTCACATTCACTGGAAGTCAGGTTACTGTGTTGTGGAATTTTGGGCAGCAATGTAATCACCATGTAATCACAACATAATGTTTATCATAAACATGCCTTGCTTTCTTGTTTAATGTTACTCCAAGCATTTCCCCCCTTTTATAGGTGGGATCAGAACATTGCTCACCAATTAAATTGTTTTGTTCATAGAATCCTCCCAGTTCAAATTAAAGCCTTGGCCAGTATGTAAAATACATTCCATGTTGTTGGTAATGTCTGTGTGACGTCTTGTGACATTGAATTTGTGGGTTGTCACATGCAGTTGTTTGTGTGTGGCATAAAAGTGTTATGCATGTTAATGAGGATATGCTTTGGCTGAACTGAATATGCATTAAAGCTAAAAAGGTTTTGTATAGTTATTGGTCGTGATCAGGGTTCATATCTTGGTGGGTGATTTCAGTGACTCCTGGGAAACCCTATTATTTATCTGAACATTTCAGGTTCTTAATTTTTTGTTTAAATGTTTTATTATATTAGATTCAATAAAGCTCATTAAATGGAAATGTCAAGTAGCATTGAGCTTTTCTATGTATTAGTTGTACTTCTTGTAATTAACTTTTGCTGTGTTTCCCTGAACCTAGCCTGAGTGCTGTGCATTCTCTAGAACTCTACCATATCCTGTTTCCCTGAACCTAGCCTGAGTGCTGTGTATTCTCTAGAACTCTACCATATCCTGTTTCCCTGAACCTAGCCTGAGTGCTATGTTCTCTAGAACTCAACCATATGCTGTTAAACTTGGTTCTGTGTCGATCACATCCAACTTAAAATCAATATGTTTACTTGTATACATGGGCTCTTCTGTTAAGCTAGAATATGTTGTCCCATCCCAAGTGTCAGCCCCACCCTCCCTGACACCTAAGTTAAATCAAATGTTTCGCAAAGTGGGAGAGGGATGTTACTGTTGCAGTACTTCCTTTATATCAGCAGGGCAGATAAAAGGCTTACAAGTCCACCAGCACAGGTGACACCAATACTGATCAACCAAGTGGGTCTAAATATGAACTTCCTAGAAGAGTCAATATTGTACCAAATTAATAGTGTTACTTACTAATCTGCCCTCTATTGCTGTATGTAAGTGTGTGAGAGAAAAGCTAGAGGTGCCAGTAAAGAACTGTGGGGTCCATGTCTTCCCATAATAGAACAGGCACAGAAAGGATTGGCAAGGTTTGCCTTGAATTGAGGTCCTGAGAATTGCTGACTGCTGTGTTGAAACATAGTAATAATGTCTATTAATGTGTATAGTCTATTGAATTGGGAGTTGTTGGTTGGTGTTTGGCTTCTTTGTCTCAAACTGGAAAAGAAGGACACCCCTGTCTGCAGCCTGTGGAAACAAACAAAGTCCAATTATGATTTGTGGCTGAAGGGATAACATTTCTGTTGGACATTGTTTGCAACTGCCAACTAAAGAAACTTTATCCCTTAGTAGCAACAAATATTCAGGGATTTAGTAAAATTGTAACATTGGCACGGGCTGGCAGAACAGATGGACCTAATTTAATGTCCAACTTGTGGTTTTCTCAGTTTAAAAACAGACATAGGGTGTGCATTTGGTGGTTTAGCAATACATTTACATTTTAGTCATTTAGCAGATGCTCTTATTCAGAGCGACTTACAATAAGTGCATACATTTTAAAATAGCCAGGTTAAACAACCACACAGTTCAAGAGTAAGTTCTTTCAAATTTAATGAATTAGTTATTGGCAAAAGTCAATGCTGGAAATACGTTTTTTATCTGTTGATTTCCTTGAACTAAATGCATAGAAATATAATGAAGATAGGGAGCAAATCATTGCCTGTTCTTTTCAGTATATCTTAATGATATTATTCAACATGCAAAATGAAGGTAGGTATTTGGTTGATTGATTTGATTAACATGGCCTACTACACAGCAAATACAGTCATGCAGGCTTTTAATGTTGTTCCTCCAATTGGGAAACATGGCACCTCAGAAACCAAAATCTCAATCCACTAGATCTGTGCATTAATCAGTAACACATTGGTAAAAATGGGGTCAGGGAGTGCTCCAACCTGGAACCACGATGGGTGGTCATCAACCTGCTTCTCCAACACAGAGCAGCTGCCTTTCATTTAAATAGGCCATAGGGTTTCATTCAAATAGGCCATAGGCCATTCCCCTATAACTTTGCCCTTAAAGCTAAAACTGCTGTCATGGAATTTCTTGAACTGATGTATTTTATAGGTAAAACCTATGTGGATATAAAAAGTCTACACAAATAAAAAATAAAAACCTTACAATAACCTGGTTGCATAAGTGTGCACACCCTCTTATAACCGGGGATATGGCTGTGTTAAGAATTAACCAATCACGTTCAAACTCATGTTAAATAGAAGTAATTTCACACCTGCCATCATTTAAAGTGACTCTGATTAATCACAAATAAAGTTCAGTAGGATGTTCCTGACATAATCTTAGTTGCATCTCAGAGCAAAAGCCATGGTCCGCAGAGAGCTTCCAAAGCATCAGAGGGATCTCATTGTTGAAAGATACTGGTCATAAGAATGGTACAAAAGATGTCCAAAGCATTAGATATTCCATGGAACACAGTGATAACAGTCATCATCAAGTGGAGAAAATATGGCACAACAGAGACATTACCAAGAACTGGAGGTCCCTCCAAAATGTATGAAAAGATGAGAAGAAAACTGGTCAGGGAGGATTCCAAGAGGCCTACAGCAATATTCAAGGAACTGCAGGAATTTCTGGCAAGTACTGGCTGTATGCTACACAGTTTTATTCTGTAAACTTTGATGCCTCTCTCTATTTGCAAATATTAAACTGCTGAATTTTGTCTTTGTACCTACTTCCTAAAAAGTTCTAATCAGTGGATTTACCATCACAGTGCCCAGATCTAAAACCAGATTTAAATCTTTTCCTAATGCAATTTTCTGATAAAATGGAATTAACTGTTTACTTAAAAATCCCTCCAGGATTTTAGCAAGGGATGACAATTTAGAGATAGGGCGATAGTTACCAAGGACAACTTTATGCAGTGATAACACATGGGCAGTTTTCCAGACTTTAGGGATAACTCCCCAAATGAATGTTAGATTAAATATACTGCTCCCGAAAAAACTGAGAACACTGAACCTTTTTCTTTCCTTTCCCAAAAATTATATACGAAAGTTTTGAGTGAAGAACAGAAGCATTCAATTTGCAGTGGTCTCTTTCATTTAACCCTTCTGTTCTTTGCTCAAAACTTTCCTTTTCGACTTTTCTGGAAAGGAAAGAAAAAGGTGCAGTGGTCTCTTAATTTTTTACGGAGCTGTATGTGTTAGAACTCCAGAGATAATTGGAGTAGCTTGGATTTAACATTTTAGTCCTATGTTTTCCTTTATTACTAGATGGTGTCTATTACTAGAGTCATGAACCTCTTACAGACTCTAACACTATCTGTCGTGTCAGTGATCAGTAACAGGTACAGACTCTAACTCTATCTGTCGTGTCAGTGATCAGTAACAGGTACAGACTCTAACACTATCTGTCGTGTCAGTGATCAGTAACAGGTACAGACTTGAACACTATCTGTCGTGTCAGTGATCAGTAACAGGTACAGACTCTAACTCTATCTGTCGTGTCAGTGATCAGTAACAGGTACAGAGTCTAATGCTATCTGTTGTGTCAGTGATCAGTAACAGGTACAGACTCTAAATCTATCTGTTGTGTCAGTGATCAGTAACAGGTACAGACTCTAAATCTATATGTTGTGTCTATGATCAGTAACAGGTACAGACTGTAAATCTATCTGTTGTATCAGTGATCAGTAACAGGTACAGAGTCTAATGCTATCTGTTGTATCAGTGATGACTAACAGGTACAGAGTCTAATACTATCTGTTGTATCAGTGATCAGTAACAGGTACAGAGTCCAACACTATCAGAAAATGTATGCTTAGCTCTGTTAACTTGCTTTAAAATTACATCCTTGGCTGTCTTTGTCTTACATCGGGAAATAATATCCATGTCAGTCTTTTTTTCTCATTGTGAAATTGCATCCATGTCTGTCTTTGTGTCTTATTTTGTGACAAAAAGGGTTATGTTAGATTTAGACATTAGGGTTTGGTTTAGATATTATGGTTAGGTTTAGATATTAGGGTTTGGTTTAGACATTAGGGTTAGGTTTAGACATTAGGGTTAGGTTTAGATATTATGGTTAGGTTTAGATATTAGGGTTAGATTTAGACATTAGGGTTAGGTTTAGACATTAGGGTTAGATTTAGACATTAGGGTTAGGGTTAGATATTAGGGTTAGGTTTAGACATTAGGGTTAGATTTAGACATTAGGGTTAGATTTAGACATTAGGGTTAGATATTAGGGTTAGGTTACTGAGGTTGTGTGTGTGAGCACATGCATGTAGCATCTTTGACCAGGGAACCTTGTCTGTCGCTTGTTAACTTGCATTGAAATTATATCCTTGGCTTCCGATTTTCTAACAGCCACCTGGCCCCATTTTAAAGTCTCTCTGTGGGGCCTGTATAGTTTCCTAAACCTTTCATTTCTACAGAAAATATTTTTTACATTCTGGTTGCTGCAGCTACATTGATACATTGTTACCCAGGTACCCTTTACTTTCAGGGGTTTTGTAGTGGTTGGGTCTGCAGCCAGTGGGATTCCTGGGAATCCAATGTGTCTGAAAGCCATTGCCTAGGACACTTGTAAAAGCTTAACCTGTCCTGATGTCGACAGAAAGTAGAGAGAGGAATTTTGGAAGAAAGGACAATATATAGACAGAACTTTAGGTCATTTTGATCTTTATTACCTGGGATTGTATCGTTTATTTCATTGGAAGGTATTATTTGTGTGACTCCCATTATGGGATTGTCAGTATAATGCAGGTGGATTGGAAGTTGTATGTTCTGTAACTATATGAAGAATAGACCATACAGGTACTACGTGTTCATCAAGATCATGTGGCTCTTCACATGTGGGCAGTGATGTTGTCAAAGGGTGCAGGGCTGGACTCTTCGTCTTACACCTACACTATATGTTTGCATTGGTCTGTAGAGTCCATCTAACACCATCCAACGATATTGCTCATCTGTCATCATGTCTGCTCACATTTGGAGGGAGAGCTGCTCCTTCTTGTTGAGCTTGGTTGAGCTTGAGGTGGTGTGCCAACATGTCAGACAGGCACGCAGAGATGTGTGTCACCACCTGAGTGTCAGAAGGGCGGAAGGAGAAGAAAAATAGTTGAATGTCATCTACATACCAATGACAAAATTCCATGTAAGCATACGACAAATCCCTGTTAATTGAGAGAGAAGAATGGGCGTAGGACCAAACACTGGGAGCCAAACAATTTGAAACTGCGAGAAGCAGACATAAATGAATGGCTAGGTGAATGCAGCCTTGTTGACATCCAGTTGACAGTCCACAAAAAAATGTGTTCCATTTAGAATCCTCTGTGGAGAGCATTCTATGCAGAACTTAAAACGTTCTAGCTCAAAGATCTTAAAAGTGTATTCTATGGGGACAGCTGAAGAACTCATATTTAGGTTTTAAATGGCATCTTTTTTTCTAAGAAGGTTTTAAACATTGTAAGAGACCATGAATTCCTCATGGGTTGTACTGGCAGGGGACACAAGATTGGAAAGATTGCAGCTGCAAGATGGGGAGTGCCTGTAAAACCTACAAGGAGAGGAGCGAAAAGGATAGAAAACACACAGGAATAGTTGACAGCAAAACTAAATCTGAAGAACATATATGAATCATAAACCTAGGTAAGTAATGGAGTATCATGGATAGAGTGGCTTGAATAGAAAATTATAATAATTTTTCAAATCTTTAAAATTCTTTAAGATTGTTTTAATCCAACACTCATATTTCTAAATTTTTTCAAACACTATTTGAACCCAGTTCTGCCCCAGTTGTGTAAGGTTTTGTGCTGCAGAAAATAACAAGCCACCAACTATTAGCACTGGTTGGACCATAACCACAAACAGAGTTGCATTGGCATTTTCTACATGGCTTTACTGCGTTGTTATTGATATCGAGTTCATGTGGGAAAGAAATACGGTTTGTGGGGAGACGATAATCCTAAGAACGTCTCACCAACTCGGCTTTGCCTCTGTTTGGACACACAGGTCTGTCTGTGCAACCCTTTCTAAACCATTATTGAAATATTAATGCTGAGGTTCAATTGCAATGGACATTGAGCTTAGTATATAATATTGTACAATATACTTAACATTTTCATGTCTCTGTGGTCTTCATACAAATGTCACATGCTATAGCTCAGACACCACTGACCTGGTTATGTCAGGACGTAGGTGAATGGTGCTTATTGTGCCTCATACACCAATATCTTCTTAAGTTTTCTTAAATTTGTTAATTCCAAAGGAGATAAGAAAAGTCTAAATCAGATTCACAATGTGTTCTTAAACCACAGAAATATTCACACCTTTTTTATAACGATGAATCCCATTGTCCTCGTTAATTGAAAGCGCATGCCAGTTGTTCCTATTTAGCATATGTAAAAGCCCCGCCAACACCCATAAAGGGCATGATTCCGCAGGGCTCTGTGCACACATAGAAATCACACACAGGCTGAACATCAAATCGCAAACTTGCATACAATATGGTATGTCAGATTAGTGTGCAAGAAGGTTAGTATGTCCCAAACCATAGTACGCTGAAAACAGTCTGCCAAAAGTTCCCAGATGGTCTACTATTTCTGGTGGATTTTCGAAGTACGCACCCGTGCATGCTTTTTGGGGTAATATGGTCCACAACCCCTTGTGCAATAAAAGAGGAGGGGTTTACATGATTCAATCGTCTTTTCACATAATTGACGAAAAAGTCAATTATCATCACCTATATTGAGACCACTGCAGCTTTTTCTTTCCTTCCCAAAAACGTTGATAAGGAAAGTTTTGAGTGAGGAACAGAAGTGTCCAATTTGCATTGGTCTCTTAATTTTAAGCCTTCTGGAAGCCTTCTATTGTTAGATTAGATTCAACTTTATTGTCATTGAACAGTACAAGTACAGTACAACGAAAGGCATGTATATGTATGTACAAGTGGAATGTATAGGTGTGCAAATAATGTACAAGTGAGATAAATTCTCAATGGCTTTCTGGATTTGCAATCGAGGCAAATTGAAGGAGTAAGGAATTGAAGGAGTAAGGTAGCATATGTAACTGAAATGCAGGGATAGCATTGTACTGAGGACTCATGGTCATTCTGCCATTGTTTAGACAAACCACTGTGATCTGTGAAACGTGAGAGAGCTTCTAACCACATAATGTGTAAACCCAACCAACCACAACACCAGACCTCTATTTCGGTCGAAACGACCGACGGCTGTAAAAGTCTCGGCTGCAGTTAGCAGTTCCAAGAAAATGTAGAATAATTACATCTGGGAATTTGTTTTGTAGCCCCAAGGGAAGCAGAAGAGTTAGAGTCTAGACCACTGAAATGGGTTAGGGTTAGGGTTAGATGAATGGTGCCAGGTAAACAACCCCCCCTCAGAGGAGAAACGATCCAACTTGGCAGAAACCGTGGTGAAGAAGCAACATTGCCCCTTCAGTCGGAAGCAGCTGAACATATTTACTCCAGAAAGTGCTGCAACACAAAGATCCACATGGACCTCAACCACTAGAAGATCTGGTGCTGCTGTCATCTGGCAGACAGACACACTGACATGCCGGCCCACACACACTCACACACTCAATTACACACACTCACACACTCAATCACACACACACACACACACTCACACACTCAATCACACACACACACACACTCAATCACACACACTCACACACACACACTCAATCACACACACTCACACACACAATCACACACACTCACACACTCAATCACACACACACACACACACACACACACACACACTCACACACTCAATCACACACACACACACACACACACACTCAATCACACACACTCACACACTCAATCACACACACACACACACTCAATCACACACTCAATCACACACAGCACACACTCAATCACACACACACACAAACTCAATCATACAGACTCACACACTCAATCACACACACTCACATAGCACACACAATCACACACACTCACACAGCACACACTCAATCACACACACTCAATCACACACAGCACACACTCAATCACACACACTCTCACAACACACACTCAATCACACACAGCACACACTCAATCACACACACTCAATCACACACACAGCACACACACAATCACACACACAGCACACACACAATCACACACACTCACACAGCACACACTCGATCACACACAGCACACACACAATCACACACACAGCACACACACAATCACACACACAGCACACACACAATCACACACACTCACACAGCACACACTCAATCACACACACAGCACACACACAGCACACACACAATCACACACACTCACACAACACACACTCAATCACACACACAGCAAATACTCAATCCTCCATGTTCATTTCTGCATGTTCATTCCTCCATGTTCATTCTTGCATGTTCATTCCTCCATGTTCATTCCTGCATGTTCATTTCCTGCATGTTCATTCCTGCATGTTCATTCCTCCATGTTCATTCCTGCATGTTCATTCCTGCATGTTCATTCCTCCATGTTCATTCCTGCATGTTCATTCCTGCATGTTCATTCCTGCATGTTCATTCCTCCATGTTCATTCCTGCATGTTCATTCCTGCATGTTCATTCCTGCATGTTCATTCCTCCATGTTCATTCCTCCATGTTCATTCCTGCATGTTCATTCCTGCATGTTCATTCCTCCATGTTCATTCCTGCATGTTCATTCCTCCATGTTTATTCCTCCATGTTCATTCCTCCATGTTCATTCCTGCATGTTCATTCCTCCATGTTCATTCCTCCATGTTCATTCCTCCATGTTCATTCCTCCATGTTCAGTCCAGAAGCTGAGGCATGCACATATAACATCACTATAATCTTGTAGTGATATAGAATAATTTTGCACGCCCAATTTTTCAGTTTTCTATTTGTTAAAAAGGTTTGAAATATCCAATAAATTTCGTTCCACTTCATGATTGTGTCCCATTTGTTGTTGATTCTTCAAAAAAATTACAGTTTCATATCTTTATGTTTGAAGCCAGAAATGTGGCAAAAGGTTGAAAAGTTCAAGGGGCCGAATACTTTCGCAAGGCACTGTATATATGAAAATACCTTCTAAGTCATGCTGCATTAAAACTACAATCAATCAATCCATCACAGTAATTTATAAAGCCCTTTTTACATCAGCAGTTGTTTTTCAGTGAATTTCAGTAGCTAGGAAAAATTCCCTAAGAAGACCAAAATCTAGGAAGAAACCTAGAGAGGATCCAGGCTCAGAGGGTTGACCAGTCCTCTTCTGGCTGTGCCGGGTGAACATATTAAGAGTACAAATAGTAATAATTAATAAATGCATGTGGGCTGAGTCCAGAGTCTATTTAAATTTAGTCCAGGTTGGAAGCATGACCAGATGGACAAGGACAGGAACAATACGGGGGAGGGGGGAGGTGTCAGCTGAAATCGTCAGCCATCGTCTTGATCTGCAACACAACCAGGAGAACCTAGGACAGGGAAAGCAACGGGTCTTTCAAGCTCAGTCAGCTACCCAGGCTATTGTCCGTTCACACTGCTGCCATCTGGTAGACGCTAACGGAGCATCAGGGCACACACTTCCAGACTTCCCTCAGGCCATAGGCCTACTCAACCAGCAACACTGATCTATTATCATATTGATAACATTCCAAATGCTCTGATGTCTTTCTATGTACATTTAATGTGCATTAGAATATTTTTATATATACTTATATTTATAATAATCAATACTTTGTTTACATTGTTATGTACACTCACCTAAAGGATTATTAGGAACACCTGTTCAATTTCTCATAAATGCAATTATCTAATTAACCAATCACATGGCAGTTGCTTCAATGCATTTAGGGGTGTGGTCCTGGTCAAGACAATCTCCTGAACTCCAAACTGAATGTCAGAATGGGAAAGAAAGGTGATTTAAGCAATTTTGAGCCTGGCATGGTTGTTGGTGCCAGACGGGCCGGTCTGAGTATTTCACAATCTGCTCAGTTACTGGGATTTTCACGCACAACCATTTCTAGGGTTTACAAAGAATGGTGTGAAAAGGGAAAAACATCCAGTATGCGGCAGTCCTGTGGGCGAAAATGCCTTGTTGATGCTAGAGGTCAGAGGAGAATGGGCCGACTGATTCAAGCTGATAGAAGAGCAACGTTGACTGAAATAACCACTCGTTACAACCGAGGTATGCAGCAAAGCATTTGTGAAGCCACAACATGCGCAACCTTGAGGCGGATGGGCTACAACAGCAAAAGACCCCACCGGGTACCACTCATCTCCGCTACAAAAGTAAAAAGAGGCTACAATCTGCACGACAGTTGAAGACTGGAAGAATGTTGCCTGGTCGGATGAGTCTGGATTTCTGTTGAGACATTCAGATGGTAGAGTCAGAATTTGGCGTAAACAGAATGAGAACATGGATCCATCATGCCTTGTTACCACTGTGCAGGCTGGTGGTGGTGGTGTAATGGTGTGGGGGATGTTTTCTTGGCACACTTTAGGCCCCTTAGTGCCAATTGGGCATCATTTAAATACCACGGCCTACCTGAGTATTGTTTCTGACCATGACCATCCCTTTATGACCACCATGTACCCATCCTCTGATGGCTACTTCCAGCAGGATAATGCACCATTTCACAAAGCTCGAATAATTTCAAATTGGTTTCTTGAACATGACAATGAGTTCACTGTACTGAAATGGCCCCCACAGTCACCAGATCTCAACCCAATAGAGCATCTTTGGGATGTGGTGGAACGGGAGCTTCGTGCCCTGGATGTGCATCCCACAAATCTCCATCAACTGCAAGATGCTATCCTATCAATATGGGCCAACATTTCTAAAGAATGCTTTCAGCACCTTGTTGAATCAATGCCACGTAGAATTAAGGCAGTTCTGAAGGCGAAAGGGGGTCAAACACAGTATTAGTATGGTGTTCCTAATAATCCTTTAGGTGAGTGTATATTTTTGCTAAATCTTTGCTTTATATATTTCTTAATTTTTACTCCATAGATGTTGTGTGCCATATCATAAGAATTTCATTGTTTAGAATGACACTGTGCTATTCGGTGCATTTGATAAATAAAAATACTTGAATTGTATGTTTTGTGAACTTTTCTACATCACAAAATGCAGCTACATTTTTTGGATTACCTAGAAGTATATCAAGCACAATGGTCATTTACAAGGGCCCTATGCAATGCTGGGTTGAGTAATTGGGAGAATCTTCACCATTCCCGCTACTTAATGCCTGCACTGGTAACTTTATGTTCGCTTCCTGAGCACTTCACAGGTATTATATTTTATGTTTCATTGGAGAGAATGCATTCATGTCGTGAACGCTCGGCTCTAGTGTTTACTCGGCTCTAGTTTATGAATCCTGCCTATCAACGCATTGGTAAGTTAAACATCTATGGAGCCAAACTGGGCTCAGATGTATTGACTGAAAAAATGAAAAACGTAACGGAAATATTTCATAGTATGAAAAACTTCAATTGTATGAAAGTAATTTATTCAAACGTGATAAATCATGAAATGGATTTTCGCATCCAATCTTAAAATGTCTCTGTTCAAATCGTCACGTGGTACATTATCCTGCTGAAAGAGGCCAATGTCATCAGGGAATACCATTGCCATGAAAGGGTGCACATGATCTGCAACAATGCTCAGGTAGGTGGTATGTGTCAATGTAACATCCACATGAATGGCAGGACCCAAGGTTTCCCAGCAGAACATTCCCCAAAGCATCACACTGCCTCCGCTGGCCTACCTCCTTCCCATTGTGCATACGCACCTGGCCATCCACGTGATGTAAAAGAAAACATGATTCATCAGACCAGGCCACCTACTTTCATTGTTCCGTGGCTCCATTGTAGGTGCTTTCGGCAGTGGACAGGGGTCAGCATGGGCATCCTGACTGGTCTGCCGCTTCGCAGCCCCATATGCAACAAACTGCAATGCACTGTGTGTTCTAACACCTTTCTATCAGTACCAGCATTTACTTAGCTTGTCTGTTGGATGGGACCACACGGGCCAGCCTTTGCTCCCCTCGTGCATCAATGAGCCTTGGCCGCCCATGACCCTGTTGCTGGTTCACTGCTTTTCCTTCCTTGGACCAATTTCAATAGGTACTGACCACTGCAGACTGGGAACACCCCACCCCACAACACCACAAATGCTTGGACCCAGTCGTCTAGCCATGACAATTTCACACTTGTCAATGTCAGACCCTTATGCTTACCCATTTTTGCTGCTTCTAACACATCAACTTTTAGGACAGAATGTTCACTTGCTGCCTAATGTATCCCACCCACTGACAGGTGCCATGATAACAAGATTATCAGTTATTCACTTCACCTGTCAGTGGTCATAATGTTATGGCTGATCAGTGTACTAAATAGTACATACTTTACCATGATCAGCGCTGTAAGTACTTCACTATCATCGGCGCTGTACATACTTGAGGTACAGAGTAAGTGTATGTGAATGGAGAGAGGGACATTGCATTCGTCTTGCAGCTACTAGGTTCCACCATGCCTACAGACTGCATCCCTTCCTCCAACACAAAAACAATCGGGCTTGAATGCAATGCTTAAAGTCACATGACCAACCAATCAACCAATCAAATCAGTTTTTGATAAAACATGCAATTAGTCATATCTGAGACAAAAACATACATGGCTTGATACAATGTCTTTTACATTTTTTCATGTTCTGCAATGAATGAAAATGTTCCTAGAAAACAACATTCGATAACCCTCCTCCCGATTAAGTTTGTGGTGAGGCCTTGACTCTTATTTCATGAGAGGAGACAGAGCTACACAGCTTAGCTACATTTAGAGATGAATAGAAGCATAGCTTTGGTTTCTAACAAGAGTGAGTTACAGCCTGGCTATAAAAACATGTTTACAGACCAAATAAATTTGAACTTCAATCTGCAGTGGAGAAAAAGTACTAAATATTGTGTCCTTGGAAGGTACAACCGAAGTCGCAAAATGAGAAAAATCATTAAAGAGGTCTGTAGAAATAAGATGTAAACCTTGTTTGCCATACTCAATGGGGGGGGGGGGGGGGGGCATTGGAAGGTATTACAGAAATGGCTAAGTCAATAGAATCGAATAAATAGAATAGAATAAAATATTTTGAGAGACACAGAAATGCAAGCACCACACCAACCTGTTTACGCACCATGCAGACAAATATATACTCACATGTTAGTAATGTTTATTCTAATTTTTCATCCTATACAGTGGGGAGAACAAGTATTTGATACACTGCCGATTTTGCAGGTTTTCCTGGTTACAAAGCATGTAGAGGTCTGTAATTTTTATCATAGGTACACTTCAACAATGAGAGATGGAATCCAGAAAATCACATTGTATGATTTTTAAATAATTAATCTGCATTTAATTGCATGACATAAGTATTTGATCACCTACCAACCAGTAAGAATTCCAGCTCTCACAGACCTGTTAGTTTTTCTTTAAGAAGCCCTCCTGTTCTCCACTCATTACTTGTATTAACTGCACCTGTTTGAACTTGTTACCTGTATAAAAGACACCTGTCCACACACTCAATCAAACAGACTCCAACCTCTCCACAATGGCCAAGACAAGAGGGCTGTGTAAGGACATCAGGGATAAAATTGTAGACCTGCACAAGGCTGGGATGGGCTACAGGACTATAGGCAAGCAGCTTGGTGAGAAGGCAACAACTGTTGGCGCAATTATTAGAAAATGGAAAAAGTTCAAGATGACGGTCAATCTCCCTCGGTCTGGGGCTCCATGCAAGATCTCCCCTCGTAGGGCATCAATGATCATGAGGAAGGTGAGGGATCAGCCCGGAACTACATGGCAGGACCTGGTCAATGACCTGAAGAGAGCTAGGATCACAGTCTCAAAGAAAACCATTAGTAACACACTACGCCGTCATGGATTAAAATCCTACAGCTCACGCAAGGTCCCCCTACTCAAGCCAGCGCATGTCCTGGCCCATTTGAAGTTTGCCAATGACCATCTGGATGATCCAGAGGAGGAATGGGAGAAGGTCATGTGGTCTGATGAGACAAAAATAGAGCTTTTTGGTCTAAACTCTACTCGCCGTGTTTGGAGGATGAAGAAGGATGAGTACAACCCCAAGAACACCCTCCCAACTGTGAAGCATGGAGGTGGACCCTTAAGAGTGTCCTCCTAATCTCAGCACGTTATCTGTATAAAAGACACCTGTGAGCCAGAAATCTTTCTGATAGAGAGGGGATCAAATACATATTTCACTCATTAAAATGCTAATACATTTTTTAAATGGACTGACCATTTGTTCCCCCGGTGAAGGACTGACCATGGAGTCTGTTCTCCCGGTGAAGGAATGACCATGGACTCTGTTCCCCCTGTGAAGGACTGACCATGGACTCTGTTCCCCCGGTGAAGGACTGACCATGGACTCTGTTCCCCTGGTGACCTGACATCAGGAAGTGCACTGAGGCAGACTGAGACCTGGTCCGAAACCTATTCACCATCATTTCAGATACTTTATCTGGGCCAAATGAAGCTCTTCTGGCTTAATGGAACCAGATGTTGTTGACCTGGCATTCCCAGCAGGATTTTAACATGATGTTAAATAATGTTTTAGCCCATGACTGTCCTTCTTAATCCAGAGATGGGAAAACATGGACAGTAAAAAAAATGCCAGACATCTATCCATCTATCTTTTGCAAGCCCCTGACCAGATATATTTCAACAACTACCTTTCCCAGTATAAATGTAGTAAAACTATATTATTTATTATTTAATAAAAACAACTCATTTGCATATTTTCAATGTAAATGTAATAAATTACAATAAAATTACTATCGGTCCAACAAGGGCTTTGTAAAGGTACAGCACCAAATAGAATTGCCCTTTTTAAGTTTGATTCAAAATGAGATTTTATTGCTATAATAAACCAGTTACTAATGTAATTAGAACAGATAGAGGAATGTGTTGTCATACCCGTGGTTTACTGTCTCATATACCATATAATTCAGCTAATGAGCCTTCAGGATTCAAACCACCTGATGTATAATTGTCAATAATCAATGGGTAAAAGAAATATCAGAAAGTGGATTGCTCTGTCCTTACCTGACTGAAACATGCAACAACTGCAGTAAAATGAAAGAACACTGCAGTTATACAGTTGTTGTTCCATTAATTTGCTTGATGTAAAAAAATTATAAATAATGGATAGAAATGTTAGACATGCATCATAGGGAGAATGCCTTAACTTTGCCTCTCCACCAATCAGAGTCCAGTTCTCCTGACCCTTCCACCAATCAAAATATAGCTCTTCAGGCTGGAGCAGGGAAAGAAAAAAACCCATTATATAATAATAATTCAGTGACCCAGCAAAATAGGACAGCTACAACCGAACATGAATTAAAATGTATTATAGCAGTGTACAGGGCATCAGGACACTCACTAATCATGACCTTTTAAGGTCACATAACCCAGTCAACGCCTAATTAACTTATAAACCACTGACTTTAACCACTGTCAAAATAATAGCAACTCATGTCCACTAGTGTGGATAATGCTCACGCATATCATGTAAAATGAATATTCAATGGGAAACTCTTTCCTCTTTTAAGTCAAAACCAAGAGCATGCAGCCAGATAACATGAAGGTCTGAGGGTATGAGTAATGCAAAGACTCTAGGGTAAAAACCAAACGACAACATCCCTAAGCTGTCAATGCACTGCATCCTGATGTTGAAATTGCTTGGAAGTACTTTCACAACGGTTTAACTCAAATTATAAATAAACATGCCCCATTCCGCCAATTTAGAGTTAGAGGGCGTGATAATCTATGGTTTTCCACTGAGCTTTCTTCTCTTATTCATGAGCACAGTCTAGTATGGGCCAAGGCAAGGAACAGACTGGTTTTCATTTAGGCAGCTGTGTAATAAATGTTCTTCGCTGCTCAGGAAGGCCAAATCAGAGTATTTTATCAGTAATTACTGAAAACCTAAATGACCCTAAGAAGTTTTGAAAAACTATTAAGTTGATTTCTGCTAATAGCCATGCTAATGAACTGCCATCATGCATTATGAAGAACTCGATTACTGTGTAAGACAAAACCCAAATGCTAAATTGTTTTAACAAACATTTTGTATCATCTGGTAAATTGTTTGATTCCAGTACTGTTTCTGATTTACCTTGTGTTGAGGAACCTGTGATATCTGGTCAGATTTTCAGTTTTCAGCTATTCTCAGTCCAGGAAATCCGTAAAGCCCTGAAGTCCCTAGATCTAAAAAAAACCTGCAGGTCCTGATCTTCTTGATCCCTGCTTTCTGAAGTTGGTAGCTGATTTAATAGCTGAACCATTGACATATTTGTTCAATCTTACTCTGGAATGTAAGGAAATACCAGAGATATTGAAGTCTTACCATTGCTTAAAGATATTGAAGTTTTACCATTGCTTAAAGGGGGTGATCCCTCTATTTTAAACAACTATAGGCCAATTTCGAAGCTGTCACCCATGGCTAAAATCCTTGAAGCCCTTGTTAGTGAACAGTATCAGGAGTTTTTATATACTCATTCTATCTTATCTATGTATCAATCTGGCTTCAGGAAAAAGCATAGCACAGTTACAGCAGCCATGAAGGTCTTAAATGACATCACTACTGCTCTGGATAAGAAACAACATTGTGTCTCACTTTTTATCGATGTCTCAAAGGCTTTTGATACAGTAGATCATACTATACTGAAGCAAAGGCTATAAAGAATAGGTCTTTCTCCGCACGCTGTTTCATGGTTCGCCAACTATTTATCAAATGGAACTCAGTGCACGCAATTTAATGGGCTTGCATCTGATTCATTGTTTGTTCTAAATGGTGTACCCCAGGGCTCTGTACTGGGTCCACTCTTGTACACTATTTATATAAATGATCGAGATAAAAATGTACAAAATGCTGAACTCCACTTTTATGCAGATGACACTGTTATTTTTTGTTACTGTTTTTTGTTACTCACAGGATGTTATTTTACTTACTGTGCCAATGGTCAGAACTCCATCAGCTTGGAACACCTTTCAAAATCGGTTTTATACTACAAGATCTTGTGTCTCTCAGCATTTTTAAATCATTGATGCAGGACTTGGAATCTGATTCCCTTGCTTGTCAATGTTTTTAATTATGTCAACATCTGCAGATTAATGGTGTAATTGTCTTATGGTTGTATTGATTATACTTATGTACTTGTATTTGTTGTATTGTATTCTGAAACATTTGATGTTACGACTTACGGCTGCCTATTCTTGCCCAGGACGCTCTTGGAAAATAGATTTTTAATCTCAATGAGCCTATCCTGGTTAAATAAAGGTTTAATTAAAAAAATATTTAAAAAAATACACCAGCAGTGTATTAACGCCAAGATTATTCACTGTTCTCTCCACTGCAGTGTGTTGCATGTGGAGAGAACAGTACAGCTTCTACCCTCAAGACATAAGACTGTTACAGTGTTTCTCGTTTGCTCCTATACATTTAATCAAACTTGGGTCCAGTTGATCGCCATCATATTCTTTTTTGCAAATCAATCATTTCTCATTGCTTTCAGACAATGCTAATGTTAATCAGATTTTTGCCAAACAATAAACTCAACTGTATACAAAAGAAGCCAATGGAGCTTGCGGAGGAGAGGGGTCACGTGAATTTGGGGAGGTTGAAAACAAGAGGGGCTGCAGCATTGTGGATAAGTTGTAGGGGCTTGATGGCATAAGCAGGCAGCCCAGCCAACAGGGCTTTGCAATAGTCCACATGTCAGAACCTGAGCCGCTGCCTATGTTAGGTAGGGTCATATTTTGTGAATGTTGTACTGCATGAATCTGCAAGAGCAAGTCACTGCTCTGATGTTTGCAGAGAATAACAAGTTATTTTCGAGTATCATGGACTGATCCCTGGGGTACACCGGTAGTGAGACCGCGTGGGGCAGACACAGAACGGCTCTATGCAACCTGGTAGGAGCGGCCTGCCAGGTAGGATGCAAACCAAGAGTGGGCAGAACCGGAGACCCCCTGCTCTGAGAGTGTGGAACTCATTAAACTTTCAATATCTGATGACAAAACAAAAGTTTTTAACAGCAGAATGTGTGCTTTGCCACATACGATGCCATGTTTAGGTCCTGCTTTTAATATGAGGACAAGTGAATATTAAAGATGGAAGAGTGAAAAAGGTGACAAACAAACGTTTTAATACGATACTGTGAATTTAAATGGGGAAATTGACTTTGTCTACTGCCCCGACGTCAGGTCCTACTGGTCCCGGGCCAGCGGGCTATCGTTAATGTTGATTCCTGCACATGTATTCAAAACGCTTTTTGCAATGAGCTATCAATTCTTATTCATGCTTAAAAGAGATAATCCATGAGTTACTGTCCATGAGTTAGAATCCATGAGTTACTATCCATGAGTTACTGTCCATGAGTTACTGTCCATGAGTTACTATCCATGAGTTACTATCCATGAGTTACTATCCATGAGTTACTGTCCATGAGTTACTGTCCATAGGTTACTATCCATGAGTTACAATCCATGAGTTACTGTCCATGAGTTACTGTCCATGAGTTACTATCCATGAGTTAGAATCCATGAGTTACTATCCATGAGTTACTATCCATGAGTTACTATCCATGAGTTAGAATCAATGAGTTACTGTCCATGAGTTACTGTCCATGAGTTACTACCCATGAGTTATTATCCATGAGTTACTATCCATGAGTTACTATCCATGAGTTACTACAGCATTTGCAAGAATGGACCAAGCAAGGGAATAAGGGTTCAGTTGGTGAGGGTGGAATACAAAAGACTATAGTTTATAATAACTTTATTTATATAGCACTTTTCTAATCCATTTACAGTAAGTGCTTTACACACAATTAAAATATAAATAAATGTAAATAATATTAAAAATAGTATGTAAAAACGTATATATATATAAAGTTTATATATATGTATGTATATATATATTTTTTTTACTTTTCTAAAGTAGAGGAAGTAAAAATTATTTACTAAATATACATATTTATGTATATATATTCATAAAAGCCATGTTATTAAAATGAGTTTTTAGATAATATTTTAAATAATGCACTGACGCAGCATCTCTGACATTCTGTGGTAGGCTGTTCCAGGAGTCCTTTTACAGTTGATCTGAGAGGCCTAACAGTGCAGTATGGTTGGAGAATGTCACTAATGTAATCAGGTGCCAGACCATGTAGTGCCTTAAAAGTGATAAGTAGAATTTTTTAATCCTAAATTCTGAAATTCACCAGTAAACAACGTAGAGCTGCAAACAATGGGGTTTTATGAGACCTTGATTTAGTCCTTCTAAGAAGTCTGGCAGCTGAATTCTTGAGTTCACCTAGGGACTTATTGTTGAGGCATGTAAACAAAGCATTACAGTAGTCTAGGCGAGATGAAATGAAAGCATGTATAATATCGTGTTCTCAAAAGATAAAACCAATCTTATTTTGACAGTGTTCCTAAGTTGGTAAAAGCCTGACTGCACCTAACCCTAACCATAAGCCTTTTTTGTGTTATATTCAAATTGTAAGTCTGGATCAAAGAAAAGTCCCATATTTTTTATGCTAGCGATCCTTGAGCCAATCGAACTTCATCTGAAATAGATAGATAGATAGGGGGCCAATAATTAAAACATTGGTTTTATCTGTGTTGAACCAAAGAAAATTATCGGACATCCAGGCAATTATGCAGAACACACAACTTGCTTAGCCTACAAATACAAATGCGTATCTTCTGTATAAAAATGAAAAGAAATGTCATGTTGCCGAATTATACTACCTAATGGAAGCATATACAGAGAAAACAGGATTGGCTCCAGAATTGGCCCCAGTTTAGAGGAATTTGATGCCATAATTATTGACCATGTTGTCATTCACGTCCTGGTCCAATGTAAGTGGATCAGCTGTGGCATCTGTAATAATAATATTCAGGAATGACACTAGGTGAGTTACAATGCTGTACCACACTGCATTTCAGTATTACTGTGTACTGCACACAGTACAATAAAGGGTAACATTCATTTTTGATATTAATTGTTAAGTTGGTGCACTACTGTTCTATCAACAAACACTCATTATTCTTGCTCAAACACTGAGTTGCTATTAGCAGGAATATACCATCCAAGGGTAATGGGATACGGTTCAGATGTGTCTAATCACTTCTAAGAACAGGGCATGCTGACCTAGGTCTTCTTGGGTTTGATGTATACCATCATGCCCGAAGAGTGGTAGGGGAATAGTAAGAACTATATTTTAAATGAATCCATGTCAATCATTGCCTCTACATGGGTGAGGCTGGGCAGCAGGTCTGGTCCAATTACAGTAGATCAACTGTGGCATCTACAGTCAGAATATTCATGGATGACACTGGGTCTAGCCAAAAGTGTCTTAACTTTTTTGAGTGAATTCTGCATATACAAAAGTGCTCAAGCAATTGAGAAAAAATGTCAAACATCTGGTCAACTCATATAAATTGCTCCCTTGAATGAGAACCTCTTCTATGCAAAACGTCTTTGCACAACTGTTTAATCAGCAAATCTGTGTCACAAATCCTTCGGGTACCAGATGACAACATGACAACATAGTCAGTAAATTGATTTGGTGGAGCAGTTCTCCCAGATGTTCTCTGAGAACCCCGGCCTCACCAATGTCATACAGCACTACAATCAATCAATCAAATGCATTTATAAAGCCCTTTTTACGTCAGCAGATGTCACAAAGTGCTTTTACAAAACACCCGACCTTAAACCCCAAGGAGCAAACAACAGTAGTGTTGAATTTGGCTTGGAAAAACTAGCCAAATTTAGGAAGAAATCTAAAGAAGACCCAGGCTCAGAGGGGTGACCAGTCCTCTTCTGGGTGTGTCAGGTGAACATATTAAGATTACAATTGTAATAATTAATTAATGCATATGTGCTAAGTCTAGAGTCTATTTAAACTTAGTCCAGGTCGGAAGCATGACCAGATGGACAAGTACAGGGACAACACAGGGGAGGGGGAGGTGTCAGCACAGTGGCAGCTGAAATTGTCAGGCATCGTCTCGATCTGCAACACAACCAGGAGGACTCTGGACAGGGACATCAACGGGTCCCCCAAGCCAGGTACTCCGCAGATGTGGGCCAGACCTTGGGACTGAGACAGGGGGGTCCGGTGACACTGTGGCCCTATCTGGGGGAGGCCCCGGACAGGACCCAACAGGCAGGAAATCAATCCACTCACAAGTGCGCAACAGAGAGACAACAACAATCCAGTGACTCTGCCCCGAGAGGCATTGGAGGGAGGGCTTCCCAGTGGCAATGATAGCCTACCTGGCAAGACAGCAAGGGTGGACAGTATCAAGCCTACTGGTCAGCTACACGCTCCTGGGCCAGGCTACACCTAATCATAGACCTTGCTGTAGAGATTAGTCTTTAGTAGACACTTGAAAGTTTGCACTGAGTTTGCATTTCTAACCTTAATTAGCAGATCATTCCACAGTAATGGAGCTCTATGAGAGAAGGCACTGCCTCCGGCTGTTTGTTTAGAGATTCTAGGTACAATTAAAAGGCCTGCATCTTGCGATCGTAGGTTACGTGTAGGTATGTATGGCTGCAAGGTAAGTAGGAGCAAGTCCATCTATTGATTTATAGGTTAACAATAAAACCTTAAAATCAGCCCTAACCCTAACAGGCAACCAGTGTAAAGAGGCTAGTACTGGAGTAATGTGTTCACATTTTTGTGTTCTAGTTAGGATTCTAGCAGCCGTGTGCAGCAATAATTGAATTAAATTTTTTGATTTGTCAGGGTAACCGGAAAGTATAGCATTTCAGTAATCTAGTCTAGAAGTAACAAAAGCATGAGTTTTTCTGCATCCGTTATTGATAAAAAGTTTCAGATTTCTGCAATGTTTTGAAGATGAAAATAAGACTTGAGACATATTTTATATGTTCTTCAAAGGAGAGGTCAGGGTCAAGGGTAACGCCAAGGTTTTTTACAGTTTTTTGGGATACGACCATGCAGCCGTCGAGGTTCACAGTGAGATCTGCTAACAATGCTCTTTGTTTCTTGGGTCCTAAAACAAGCATTTCTGTTTTCTTGTGTTTAAAAGCAAGATGTTCTCTGTCATCCACTTCCTAATATCTGAAACGCATGCTTCCAAAGTATCAAATTTTGGGGCTTCTCCATGCTTCATTGAAATATATAACTGTGTGTTATCAGCATAACAGTGAAAGTTGACATTGTGATTCCGGATTACATCACCCAGACGCAGCATATATAATGAGAAAAATAATGGGCCCAGAACCGAGCCTTGAGGAAAACATAACTTTACCCAAAACATACCTTTCACTTGTCAGAGGATATGCCATCCACACTAACAAACTGATCGATACGGTATCAAAATATTCAAGTGTCCCCATTGACACCTGGTCAGGGAGGTTCAGGACATTCTCAGGACAACTGAGATTTTGGGAACTATAACTATTTAAGGAGGAGTCAGTTATTTGATTTTCTAATGGTGATGATCTTTTCATCAAAGTAGTTCATGTATTCATTACAGCTAAAGTGAAGACCCATTTCACTTTTTGAGCGTTGCTTTTTTGGATAGTTTTTGTTAGCCTCAATCAGGTTGGAGAAATAAGCAAATGATCAAGCAAATTATTTTCGATATTGTAGTGTACTGTCTATCCGGGCTAGTCTGAATACTTCCAACTTGGTGGAGCGCCACTTTTGCTCCAATTTTCTGGAGGCTTGCTTGAGTACCCTAGTATTGTCTGTGTACCAGGGAGCAAATTTCTTGTTGCATATTTCTTTTGTTTTTAGTGGTGCAACCGTATCTAAAGTATTTCACAGTGTTGAGTTTAGATCCTGGATTTGATTGTTTGCAGATTTATTTACTCTGTCATTGATGAGTGAACTTGTAAGAATATCAAGGAATCTATTTATCAGCCTGGTTAACTTTCCTGAGTAAAACTTCAAAAGAATGAAACTCAGTGATGTGTTTGAGAGTAAATTTATATATACTGTCATAACTATTAGCAACACCCCCTCCTTTTCGGGATGCACGAGGGATATGATCACAAGTATAACAAGGAGGAGAGGCCTCATTTAAGGCAGTGAATTCATCAGGCTTTAACCATGTTTCACACAAGCCAATAACATCTAGTTTATGATCAGAGATTAATTCATTCACTGCATCTGCCTTTGGAGTAAGGAATTTAACATTTAGGAGTCCCATTTTGAGATGCAAGGTGATACAGTAATTTTTATTTGAAACCGAGGTGAAGGAAGGCTTTATCTTAATAAGGTTGCTATTGTTAGCACTACTTTGTTTAACTTTTCTCAGCCTGGAATTAGTCACAGTGGCAATAGGTAAAACTGTACTAACTACTCTGGCTATGCTATCAACAGACTCCACTATGCTAGCAGGCTGTCTAACAGGCTGTCTAAGGCCTGACCTGCACCCTATCTCATGGTGAGGCTATAGAAGTGAGACAGAGCCAGGGGTGGTGGTCAGTTAGCCCCCCTATCGGATCCCTGTGGCACAGCACCATTAAAGGGGAGGTAGAGCGGATTAATCAGATGGTCACTTCGGGTCTGCCATGATTTCCGGAAGCTCAGGGAGGGGTCCAAGTTCAAAACCTATTCCTTCCCCGATTAGACGAGCTGGTGGAGGGCCTGTTTCATCTCTTTCCTAGACCTCCCAAAGTATACTGGTAGGCCCGCCGGTCCCTGTCGCCAGAGGGAAGACTGCATTATGAAGGTGGATAGAAAGGCTTGATTTTGTCCACCCTTGCTGTCTTGCCAGGTGGGATCTCATCTCCACTGGGATGCCCTTCGGGGGCGATGTCACTGGCTTGATGTTGTCTCTCTGTTGCACCCATTGTGCAATTGGAATTAACTCTTGCAATACAAGGCTCTCATTCAGGGTGGTTGCGGTTGGTTGGTGTCCCTTTGATTGATGCTCCCCCAGATAGGCCCCTGTGTCAGCCCCAAGGTTTTACAATGCTATATTATTGTGCTGGGGGAGTAGGGTCAGTTCTCCTTCTCCAATTTAAATCCTTGTAAATCTAAAGAATCAAAATTAGCCAGTTGAATCACCATAACAATTAACCAAAAAGAGCCAGTTGGATCCCCATAACAATGAACCCAAAAAGGCCAGCTGGATTACCATAACAATGACCCATAAAGGGCCAGTCGATTCACCATAACAATAAAACAAAATGGCCAGTCAAATGACCATAACAATGAAACAAATAAGACTAGTGAGATCCCAATAACAATTAACCAAAAGGGGCCAGTCGATTCACCATAACAATAAAACAAAATGGCCAGTCAAATGACCATAACAATGAAACAAATAAGACTAGTGAGATCCCAATAACAATTAACCAAAAGGGGCCAGTCGACTCACCATAACAATTAAACAAAAAGGGCCAGTCGAATCACCATAACAATGAACCAAAATGGGCCAGTGAGATCCCAATAACAATGAATCAAACAGGACCAGTTGAATCACCATAACAATAAACCAAAATGGCCTGCCGGATCCCCATAAAAATTAACCAAAAAGGGCCAGCCGGATCCCCATAACAATGAACCAAAAAGGGCCTGATGGATATCCATAACATTGAACCAGAAAGGGACAGCCAGATCCCCATAACAATGAACCAAAATGGGCCAGCCAGATCCCCATAGCAATTAACCAAAATGGGCCAGTCGATTCACCTTAACAATGAAACAAAATGGCCAGTCGAATCACCATAACAATGAACCAAATAGGACCAGTGAGATCCCAATAACATTGAACCAAAATGGGCCAGTCGATTCACCATAACAATGTACCAAATAGGACCAGTGAGATCCCAATAACAATTAACCAAAATGGGCCAGTTGATCCACCATAACAATGAACCAAAAAGGGCCTGTCAAATCCCCATAACAATGAACCAAAATGGGCCAGTGAGATCCCCATAACAATGAAACAAAATGGCCAGTCGAATCACCATAACAATGAACCAAATAGGACCAGTGAGATCCCAATAACAATGAACCAAAATGGGCCAGTCGATTCACCATAACAATGTACCAAATAGGACCAGTGAGATCCCCATAACTATGAACCAAAATGGGCTAGTAGATTCACCATAATAATGAAACAAAAAGGGCCATTTGAATCACCATAACAATGAACCAAAAGAGCATGCCGGATCCCCATAACAATTAACCAAAATGGGCCTGCCAGATCCCCTTTACAAAGTGTTATTACGTCCAATAGCTGTAATCAGATAAACATAAAACTGTTCTAATTTAGAAACGATTTGGCGTATTTGGTTGATCAGATGATTGCCGTCCATTAAGTCATTTTGCTGTCAGTGCCAATAATGTAATGGCTCCCTATTGTCAACATAGTGCACTACTCTTGACCTGACTGCATTGGGCCCCTGTCACAAGTAATGTACTATATAGAGAATAGGGTGAAATTTAGAGTTACTCTACCTGGACAACTCGTTAATTCATCTTCAAAACCCTTGAAGGCCTCACATAGATATTATCTAAGGAGTCCATTAGTTGACTACCTGTCCAACTGACTTAGTTGACTACCTGACTGACTGACTAGTTGACTGACTATCTATTTGAGCAACTGTCTGGTGTGCTGACTTACTTGCTGACTGCCCAGCTGACTGACGGGCTATCTAAACTGTTGATTTAATCCTTAACTTAGCGACTGGCTTACTGACTGGCTGACTAAACAATTGATTGACTGATTGCATGGTTGACTGAATGAATGATTGACTGACTGACTGAAACAGTGTCATTTTGCTGGGCTTAGCCACTATTTGTTGTTACATTTCGCTTCCAGACACCTAGAAAGATAAGTTATCTCTCTGTCCTTGAGGCTTTGACATACTGCATATTCACTGGTATTGTAATGGTTTGGTTGTAATGAAGTCACTTGAACTGCTATCTTCCGTGATGCACATACCATGATCTAACTGTTTTCCATAAAGGTTATTCTACATACACTGAACAAAATTATAAACGCAACACTTTGGTTTTTGCCCCCATTTATCATGAGCTGAACTCAAAGATCTAAGACTTTCTCTATGTACACAAAAAGCCTATTTCTCTTAAATATTGTTCACTAGTCTGTCTAAATCTGTGTTAGTGAGCACTTCTCCTTCACCTCATGTTAACATCTGATCAACTCTATGCAAAGGAGATGTGTTGCACTGTGTGAGGCAAATGGTGGTCACACCACTGGTTTTTGGACCCCCCCAGACCCCCAAATACAGTGAAACTGCACATTTTAGAATGGCCTTTTATTGTGGCCAGCCTAAGGCACACCTGTGCAATAATCATGCTGTCTAATCAGCATCTTGATATGCCACACCTGTGAGGTGGAGGGATTATCTCGGCAAAGGAGAAGTGCTCACTAACACAGATTTAGACAGATTTGTGAACAATATTTGAGAGAAATAGGCCTTTTGTGTACATAGAAAAAGTCTTAGATCTTTGAGTTCAGCTCATGATAAATGGGGGCAAAAACAAAAGAGTTGCATTTATAATTTAGTTCAGTGTATTTACAAAAAGATGAAACCAATAACCACAAAATTGAGGGTCAAACAAGGAGTTAAAATAAATACTCCTCTCTCTGATATTGGTCTTTCCTTTTACCAGCAACAATCAGTTACTGTACATTAGTGTCAGGGGAGCACGGTAAACCTTTTATGTAGTTTAGGACAGGTTCCCAGGTCTTCTGGAAAGTTTTAAGGGATCCTGAAAGCAAAAATCTTAACTTCTCAAGATTTATACATCTAAAAATTTCTTGGATCCACCTGTTGTGTGATGGGGGAGTCACATGTTTCCATTTAAGAAGAATGGCTCGCCTGGCTAAAACAGAAGTAAAGGCAATAACCTGGCGAGATGCGATAGACAGGTCAGGTCTCGAAGGAATGCCAAACAGTGCAGTCAAGGGATTGGGGTCCAACTCTATGTTAAGAGCATTGTTAAGTGTATCGAAAACATTGGACCAGAAGTCTGTCAACTGAGGACAGCTCCAAAACATATGAAGATGATTGGCAGGGGACTGCATGCAACGATGACAAGCATCACTCATATCTGGAAAAATTTTTGCCAATCTGGCATTAGTTAAATGAGCTCGGTGGAGCACCTTACATTGCAGTAGGCCATGCCTAGCACATATGGAAGAGCAGTGAACCAATCTTAGAGTTTCGTCCCATTGATCATCAGTGATCGAAACACCCAGGTCATTCTCCCACAACTCTCTCAGAAAAACAGTTGGATCTACATTAAGTGTACTTATTAAGTTATAAATAGCTGAAATTAGACGTTTCTGGCCTACACCTAAAGTGAGAAAACTATCAAGAGGGTATTCAGGCGGGCGGTTGGGAAAGTGGGGAAACAACTTCTGTCTAATCTGAAAAAAACGAAACAAATGTCTATTGGGCAGTTTGTACTTAGCGGACAAGGAAGAGAAGGATGCAAACACCCCATCTTCATACAAATCGTTCAGCACGGCAAGTCCGTTAGCTGACCAGGTTCGAAAAACAGGGTCAGAACAGGACGGGGAGAAAAAATTATTATTTAAGATAGGTGAGTAAATAGAGGTTTTCTGTAAACCAAAATGTTTCCTAAACTGAACCCAAATTTTGATAGTGTTACTGACAATTGGGTTAGATGATATTTTACTAATAACTAAGGGAAGTTGAGAACAAATAACAGAATACAAAGTGCCAGTCGTAGAAGTAGTCTCTGAATGGACCCAAGGGGGGCATTTATCAGTGCGGGCAGAATTGTTCCAGTAAAGAATTTTATTAATATTACAAGCCCAGTAATATTGTTGAAAGTTGGGAAGGGCAAGACCGCCTTTAGACTTGGGGAGCTGAAGAACTGATTTTTTGAGTCGCGCCGGTTTGTTTCCCCAGATAAATGAACGCAAAATACCATCAAATTTTGTAAAAAAAGATTTATTGATGCAAATTGGAATATGTTGGAAGAGATAAAGGAATTTAGGTAAAATAACCATTTTTACTAGACTAATGCGACCCACAAGAGACAAAGGAAGTGAAGCCCATCTAGACATGTCTGACTTGGTTTTATCGATTAGTGGTTGAACATTCTTCTCAAATAGATGGTTAAACGAATTTGTGAACGAGACTCCCAAGTATTTAAACCCACCTGAAGCTATTTTAAAGGGAAAAAGAGAATATGAGATCTTACTGGCCTCAGGGTTGACAAAGAATAGTTCACTTTTTTGCAAATGTATCTTATAACCGGAGACACAACTAAATTTCTCTAGAATGTCTAAAATGACTGGCAAGGAGGAGACAGGGTTAGAAATATACAGTAAAAGGTCATCAGCATAAAGAGAAAGTTTATGAACTAAACCATAACGAGATATTCCTTCAAAACCATTATGGCTACGAAGCAAAATAGCAAGAGGCTCTATGGCGAGGTTAAAAAGTAAAGGGGAGAGGGGGCAGCCCTGACGGGTTCCGCGTTGGAGAGAAAAATGGGGTGAATGAAAGCCATTAGTGTGTACAGAGGCAACCGGTGAAGAATAAAGAAGTTGAATCCAAGAAATAAAGTTAGAGTCAAACCCAAACTTCTCTAAAATAAAAAATAAATAAGGCCATTCAACTCTGTCAAATGCCTTCTCGGCATCTAAAGACAGAATTATTTCCGGTGACTCAGATGGGGGGGAACAAAGAATATTAAGAAGCCTCCTAGTGTTAAAGAACGAATGTCTCCCTGGTGTAAAACCTGTCTGATCCAGGCATATTAAAGATGGTAGTACCAACTGAAGACGAGAGGATAAGACTTTGGCTAAAATCTTCAAATCAACATTAAGGAGTGAAATCGGTCTATAACTGCTACATGCGGTGGGGTCCTTATCCTTCTTAAGCAACAAGGAGATGGAGGCCTCACATAAGGTTGGAGGGAGGCGGCCTTCCTTAAAAGAGTCATTGTATAGCCTTACTAAGATAGGGGTTAGTGAATAGAGAAAAGCTCTGTAAAACTCAGCTGTGAACCCATCTGGGCCAGGGGATTTTCCAGATTGCATAGATTTAATCGCCTCTTGTATCTCCAATTCAGTGATTGGACCACCTAGATTGTTGAAGTGGTCTTCAATTTTCGGAAACGTTAGTGAGTTGAGAAAATCAAAACTAGCAGAAGAATTAGAGGAGCTCTCTGACATATACAGTGTAGCATAGTAATCTAAAAAAGTAGAATTAATCCCCACTTGATCTGATATCAGTTCACCTGATGTTGATTTAACTTTTGAAATCCATCTAGATGCACTAATCTTACGAACCTGGTGTGCCAGAAGCTTCCCCGCTTTATCACCGTGTTCAAAAAAACGTTGCCTACATTGTTTAAGGTGCCTTGCTGTTATGTTTGTTATCAAGAGATCATATTCTGCATGTAACTGTACTCGTTCAGAATAAAGGGTAGGGGAGGGGGAAGAGGCATATAATGCATCTAACTTGCAAAGATCATCTGTAATAGCAGACAGTCTAGATGTTTCAGTCTTCCTTAAATGCGAAACGTAAGAGATTACCTGCCCACAAATAAAAGCCTTGAAAGCCTCCCAAAGAGTGAAGCTATTAATACCCGGAGTCTGATTAAGTTCAAAATATAAATTAATCTGAGAAGCAACAAAATCTTTAAATTTATTGTCTGATAATCTAAAAGAGTCAAATCTCCAAGTAGGAGGTGCGAGTCTACCAGGAGAAAAAACGACATCAATAGACACAGGAGCATGATCGGAAATGACTACTGTGTGATATGTGCGTGCGGTAACAGAATTTAACAATTTATTATCCAGGAGGAAGAAATCAATCCTAGAAAATGTGTGGTGGACGTGTGAAAAGAACGAGAAAACTTTATCTTGAGGATGCTTAAATCTCCAAGGGTCAGAGAGTCCCAGCTGGGAGGCATATTCCGATACTACTTTGGCTGACTTGGATAAAACAGATTGCTTAAAAGAAGACCTATCAAGCGAAACATCCTGGACAAGATTGAAATCCCCCCCAATAATTATTTGATGATCGTCCACATTTGGAAGGCTTAAAAAAAATTTAACAAAGAATTCGTCATTATCCCAGTTGGGGGCGTATATTGAAACTAAAACGACTGGCACATTTTGAAGTTTACCTGTGACCAACACAAAGCGACCATTAGGGTCAGAAATAGTATGGGTCTCTTCAAACATGACCTTTTTATGTATAATAATAGCAGCTCCACGGGCTCTCTGAGAGAATTTGGAGTGATACAATTGACCCATCCAGGATCTCTTAATACGGAGCAGATCTGTATTTTGCAAGTGTGTTTCTTGCAAGAACATAATATCAGCTTTTAGGTTCTGTAAATGCAATAGGACCTTGGCAGCCTTGACACTATTATTCACTCCTTTGACATTCCAAGAGACCAGACGGAGCCCACGACCTGTCAACGTAGTGACTCTAGCCATCATGTAAAGTTAAGATCATAATAAAATCCTGATAGGGTCCATTCTGAAGGAACTGAGGATAAAGAGAATGCAAAAATAGAGAGTTGATGAGAAGAGAAAAAAAAAAGAGAAAAAAAAAAAAAAAAAATACAAACACCCCCCCCCCCCACACTAGAAAACTTGACTGAGCACTCAGGCTCGACCTTGTAAACCACACACCTATCTCACTAGGTCAACCTCCCTCGCGTTATTAAAAATTAGAACCTACATACACCCAGAAACAGAGCTAAACAAGAAATCAGGAACATGACTTCAACCATACCAAACTATAACGTAAGAGATAAGCATGCAAAGAAAGAAGAACAAAAAATTAAAAATAAAATATATATATAACGTTGACTAAGCGAGGCACTTAAGATGAAATTGACAAAATGAACCGCCTTACAGAAAGGCATACATTATGCGAGGTCCGTTTTAGTTTCTTTTCTGCTTTGCTTGCTCACTTTGGAGGTCATGTTAGCTAAGGGGTAGAAATGTCGTCTGTATGAACCGTTTAAAACTGAAATACACGTATAAATGGGCTTATACGAAGAAGTAAACGCGGGAGAGACACGCAGACACGTCTACTCCATCTGCCTACCGGAAGTCGCGTCAGGTGCAGTGGTCTCTTAATTTTTTTTCCAGAGCTGTATTAGTCAGCATTAATGGTGCCTTCACAGAACCACCATACCATCATGGATGTTGGCTTTTGAACTGTGCACTGATAACAAGCCAGATGGTCCCTTAGTCCATAGGACACAGCATCCATGGTTCCCAATAATAATTTCAAATTTTGATTTGTCAGACCACAGGACAGTTTTCCATTTCAACTTCAATGAGCTTGGGCCCAGAGAATGCAGCGGCGTTTCTGGATGTTATATATATACGGTTTCTTCTTTGCATGTTAGAGTTTTATCTTGCATTTGTGAATGCAGTGGCGCACTGTGTTCACAGACAATGGTTTTCAGAGGTGTTCTTGAGCCCATGCAGTGATTTCCACTACAGAATTGTATCTGTTTTTAATGCAGTGCTGCCTGAGGGTCTGAAGATCACAGCCATCCAGTACTGGTTTTCGGCCTTGTCCCTTGGGTACAGAGATTTTTCTGGATTCTCTGCACCTTTTAATGATCTTATTTACCGTAAATGAGGAGATCCCCAAACTCTTTGCAATTTTCCATTGAGAACATTATTCTTAAATTGTTGCACTATTTGTCTGCACAGTCTTGTCACTTGTTACTGGGATGCTCTTTTTATGCCCCATCATTTTACTTACCTGTTGCCAATTAACCAAATTAGTTGTGAGATGTTCCACCATCTGTGTTTGTTTTACCATTAGAGAAATTTTCCAGTCTTTAGTTGCCACTGTTCCAGCTTTTTTGAAATGTGTTGCTGGCATCAAATTCAAAGTGGACATATATTGTTCAAGAAACAATAACAGTTCTTAGTTTCAACATTTGATATCAATCAAATCAATCAAATGTATTTATAAAGCCCTTTTTACATCAGCAGATGTCAAAAATGCTTTTACAAAACACCTGGACTTAAACCCAAAGGAGCAAAGTGGCTAGGAAGAAACCTAGAGAGGACCCAGGCTCAGAGGGGTGACCAGTCCTCTACTGGCTGTGCCAGGTGAACATATTAAGATTACAATTGTAATAATTAATAAATGCGGGTGGGTCTAGAGTCTATTCAAACTTAGTCCAGGTCAGAAGCTTGACCTGATGGACAAGGACAACACGGGGAAGGGGGAGGTGTCAGCCCAGTGACAGCTGAAATTGTCAGGCATCGTCTCGATCTGCAACACAACCAGGAGGACTCTGGACAGGTACAGCAACAGGTCCCCCAAGCCAGGTACTCCGCAGATGTGGGCGAAGACCTCATGTCCTCCTTAGTTTAAAACGGGAGGAGACTGGTAAAATTCAGAAAATGCATTCCTCATATCAACAAGGATTTATAGTGGAGAAGGAGAACTTAATGAAGAAGGAGAACTGACCCTACTCCCCCAGCACAATAATATAGCAGCATAAGACCTTGGGACTGAGACAGGGGGGTCCGGCGACTCTGTGGCCCTATATGGGGGAGGCCCTGGACAGGGCCCAACAGGCAGGAAATCAATCCACCCACATTGCCAAGCATCAACCAAAAGGACACCCACCATATGTTGTCTTTTGAAAATAGGGTTTAAATGATTTGCACATCATTGCATTCTGTTTTTCTTTACATTTTACACAGCGTGGCATCTTTTTTGGAAATGGGGTTGAATCTAAAAAAATATATAATATATATTAATGTATTTATATACTGTATATATGAGTACTCATCTCTTCTCTCTTTCCATGTCTTGTTTGCTCCTAATCATGCTACCAGATAGGGGAATACTGGGACCGAGTCCTGGGGTTTCAAACACAATGGACCATAAAGTAAAAACATAATTGCAGTTTTCATTCATATACAAGTCAAAGACTGCTATCTTGCTGGCATCAAAAATTGCACCCTTTTCTGTGTTTCGTATGCCCTGATCCAAAGCTGTGTAGTGTCTACGGAATGGTGGAAGCATTTGGAACACAGGCTTTATCTTGTGTCATGCTGTGGTCTGAGCTGGATGCCTTTTACAGCATCACTAATCTGCTAAACCCAAGTGGAGGCCCAAACCAAACCCCTTTCACAGTGCACTAGCATTGACAAGGACCCATGGGGCTTTGGTGATAAGTAGTGCACTACATACAGAAAAGCATACTATTTGGGATGCACACTTTGACCACCGTTATGTATGTGACCCTCCTGGCGCTGAAGCAGTGAGCTCATTGTGTTCACAGACGCGTCATGGAATTGGCTTGGCACATTCCTTTCAGGAGATGAGGGCTCAGGCCTGGGCCGCCCGGTGTCCTTATAAGGGGACGCTGTGTGAGGTGTGTTCCCTCCAGTGAGGCTGTGCTGCTACTTCCCATTTTACTTGTTGTGTAAATCTGTCATTCATACTGCTACAACTCAAGTGTACTGGTAGGATTTAGTGTACTACATTCATAATAGGGGTCATAGTGTCCCGGTAGGATTTAGTGCACTACATTCATAATAGGGGTCATAGTGTCCCGGTAGGATTTAGTGCACTACATTCATAATAGTGGTCAAAGTGTCCCTGTAGGATTTAGTGCACTACATTCATAATAGGGGTCATAGTGTCCCGGTAGGATTTAGTGCACTACATTCATAATAGGGGTCATAGTGTCCCGGTAGGATTTAGTGCACTACATTCATAATAGGGGTCATAGTGTCCCGGTAGGATTTAGTGCACTACATTCATAATAGGGGTCATAGTGTCCCGGTAGGATTTAGTGCACTACATTCATAATAGGGGTCATAGTGTCCCGGTAGGATTTAGTGCACTACATTCATAATAGGGGTCAGAGTGTCCCGGTAGGATTTAGTGCACTACATTCATAATAGGGGTCAAAGTGTCCCGGTAGGATTTAGTGCACTACATTCATAATAAATGCCGGTAGGATTTAGTGCACTACATTCATAATAGCGATGATTCCATGTCTACCTTTATTGCTTCCAATTCTGTTCTTGTTTTTTCGTTGGCCCTAGTCCCTGATCTTTCATTTCCTCTTTTAACAGTGAAGGTTACAACCAGGGGAGGGAAAGATGGTCCTAGATGACTGCTGTAGGAGAGACATAGAGATGGTCCTAGATGTCTGCTGTAGGAGAGACATAGAGATGGTCCTAGATGTCTGCTGTAGGAGAGACATAGAGATGGTCATAGATGTCTGCTGTAGGAGAGACATAGAGATGGTCATAGATGTCTGCTGTAGGAGAGACATAGAGATGGTCATAGATGTCTGCTGTAGGAGAGACATAGACATGGTCATAGATGTCTGCCGTAGGAGAGACATAGAGATGGTCATAGATGTCTGCTGTAGGAGAGACATAGAGATGGTCATAGATGTCTGCTGTAGGAGAGACATAGACATGGTCATAGATGTCTGCCGTAGGAGAGACATAGAGATGGTCATAGATGTGTGCCGTAGGAGAGACATAGAGATGGTCATAGATGTGTGCCGTAGGAGAGACATAGAGATGGTCATAGATGTCTGCTGTAGGAGAGACATAGAGATGGTCATATATGTGTGCCGTAGGGGAGACATAGAGATGGTCATAGATGTCTGCTGTAGGAGAGACATAGAGATGGTCATATATGTGTGCCGTAGGGGAGACATAGAGATGGTCATAGATGTCTGCTGTAGGAGAGACATAGAGATGGTCATAGATGTCTGCTGTAGGAGAGACATAGAGATGGTCATATATGTGTGCCGTAGGGGAGACATAGAGATGGTCATAGATGTCTGCTGTAGGAGAGACATAGAGATGGTCATATATGTGTGCCGTAGGGGAGACATAGAGATGGTCATAGATGTCTGCTGTAGGAGAGACATAGAGATGGTCATAGATGTGTGCCGTAGGGGAGACATAGAGAGGGTCCTAGATGTCTGCTGTAGGAGAGACATAGAGATGGTCATAGATGTGTACCGTAGGGGAGACATAGAGATAGTCTTAGATGTGTGCCGTAGGAGAGACATAGAGATGGTCATAGATGTGTGCCGTAGGGGAGACATAGAGATGGTCATAGATGTCTGCTGTAGGAGAGACATAGAGATGGTCATAGATGTGTGCCGTAGGGGAGACATAGAGATGGTCATAGATGTGTGCCATAGGGGAGACATAGAGATGGTCATAGATGTGTGCCGTAGAGGAGACATAAAGGGAAATTTGGAAACAAACAATCCTATCAGAAAAACAGTCATATGCTGTCATATGGCCGGGATGAACTGAAGGTTAAAGTTCATGAGATGATCATTGTGTCTGTCTTCTTGACAAAATGGATTGTAATGTTTTTTCTTTGCACATTATAAATTTATCACAAACATTGTCCTTGTACTTTATTTGTTATGAGTTCTGTGTGTCACTAGATAATATTTATATCCCTATTCCTGCTTCAAAGCATGAAACATAAAAGGCATTTCATTCTCTTTCTCTCTTCCTATTTTAATTCCTTTCTTTCTATCTTTCTATCTTTATTTACTAACTTGCCTAATGTTTATGTGTAGTAAAGCTGTGACAGACTTTTCTTTTACTCCGTTAGCTCTGCAAACCTCAAGTGCCTTGCTGTCAATCATCAACACTATGTTTACAACATAATGGTGTAAGGGGGGGGGGTAGAGGAAGAGAGAAAGAGGGTGAGATAATAAGAGACTGGGAGTGGGAGAGAAACTGGGAAAGGGACAGAGAGGTAGATAGACCAAAGCAGTATGAGAGAGAGGTAGATAGACCAAGGGAGTATGAGAGAGAGGTAGATAGACCAAAGCAGTATGAGAGAGAGGTAGATAGATCTTCGACCCAGTTTTAGCAAATTAGCAATCATTTACTTAATAGTTTCTAGTTTATTCACTTGGTACATCCTAGCATATAGTATATATAGCCGACAAGAACTCCTACATATTGGAACACAATGCACAGAGTTTTTAATAACTTCCTACTTCCACCAGAGATTGTGAAGACGCTCCGGAAGATGCCAACTATATTGCCGACAGGAAGTGCACGTAGGCGGCTTCGAGACCATTAAAAAAGGCTTTTCCCCGCTAACGTATGGTCACTTGTGAACAAAATGGATGACGTACAATTACGAATCACCCCACAAAAAGGATTATGGATTGCAGCCTCATGATTTTCTCAGAAACGTGGCTTAACAACAACATACCTGACACCTTCTGCATTAAGACAACTTCTTCTTTGTATATTGATGCAGTAACATCTTTTTTAATTCAATCATCAGGATTAATTATCAGGATTAATCCAAATCTAACTGCCTCAGACCACACATTATCAGAAATAATGCTAATCCAGTTGCCTCAGACCTCACATTATCAAGAATAATCCTAATCCCACTGCCTCAGGCCTCACATTATCAGGGTTATAAATTACTTGCATTTACCACCAGGCTTCTACTCTGTTAGAGCCAGTTTGCACTTTTCTGTGAAGGGAGTAGTACACAACATTGTACGAGATCTTCATTTTCTTGGCAAGTTCTCACATGGAGTAGCCTTCATTTCTCAGAACAAGAATGGACTGATGAGTTTCACAAGAAAGTTCTTTGTTTCTGATCGTTTTGAGCCAGTAAACGAACCTACAGTTGCTGATGCTCTAGATATTCAACTAGTCTGAAGATGGACAGTTTTAATCAGCACAAAAGTTTTAAACTGCGCAAACAAGATTCCAAAAGGGGCTAGTTTCCCACTCATCCGAGGGTGGCAGCAGGAACCTCTCCTCACTCGGAGGGCCCCATAGCCCTCCCCAAAAAATGATATGGACTACCTGACCAGTCAATGGGATATATGGGAGGCAGCTGAATGGACTACCTGACCAGTCTATGGGATATATGGGAGTCTGCAGAATGGACTACCTGACCAGTCTATGGGATATATGGGAGTCTGCAGAACGGACTACCTGACCAGTCTATGGGATATTTAGGAGGCTGCAGAATGGACTACCTGAACAGTCTATGGGATATATGGGAGGCTGCAGAACTGACTACCTGATCAGTCTATGGCAGTGGGGATTTCTTTAAGACTGCAAGGGAAGCTCGGCTTCCCCTATAATGTCCACAACAAAAATAAGTCAAATATGTACTATTGTGTAAACATTTTATTGACTAAAAATGCGTTAAAACATGTTCATCTCTAAAACAAGTTAGTTCAGAATCAGCTACAGGTTGGGTGACTCGATTTTGTTCTCATACAATCCCGCAGCGTCACAGTGCATTTCCCTGTTGAAGCCGAGTGTCCAATAACTTCAATGGGGCTGCTTAGAACAGTTTTTTTCCATGCTCCGAAAGTAGACGGTGATTGGATAAATGCTGCGATTATGTCCCGCCCACGGATGCTCAGCGTCTCTGGGGGTGAATGAGGAGTGGGCTGGCCCGGACTCCAGGCTTCCGCGTGATGATTGGAGGATCTGACGATCTGTCAAACTGCATCTCCTTTTGACTGACAGCGGTCTGTACTATAAGAAGTCACTGAAGCTTTTTTGCGCTCAGTCCCATCGTGGATTTCTCAAGTGTATTCGAAAGACAAACTGCTGCAATATTTATTGATATTTGTTGGGGAAATTGTTAGACGATTTGCATCATACATTTAACACAATTATAGGCTACACCACAATCCTTGTTTCAGTTTAACAAAGTTTAATATATATTTTTTAGATAGTTAGTTCATTCATTCATTCATATACAATAGTAGGCTAGGCCAGCGTCATATGCGGGTGAAACTGCACACGATGGCAGACAGTGCTAATATTGTCGACCTGATTTTAGCAAAGCCATTTGGAAGTCTTCCTTACTTGGAAAAAATTTGAATTAAACAGCAGGGCAGATCAACACCTAAGATTGATTTAGTGCAAAAGAAAGGGAAAAATAACAGGTCTTTTCAGCTCTCCTGTTATGACAAAGTTAGCTGGCTGACTGGAAGTGCTGTGACAAATAAAATGTACTGTTGGCCATGCCTCTTGATGAAACCATCTCACGGATGTGTTGTTTGTTCAAAGGTGGGATAAGCCATCTAGTGGTTTAAGTGATTTATTCAAATTTTTTAACTGAATTTTCCAAGAAATTGGCAAAAATCTTACATTAAACCTTATAAAGTTATCCATGGTATCCCCATGAATGAAAGTTACAAATCTGGGTCTTTTATAAAGTGAATTTTACGTAAAATGCAGTTTCTTTTGTAAAAAGCCTATTTAAATAAAAATTTATGTATTTATAAAAAAATGTAAGATATCATAAATCCTCCAAAAACGGCACAAAAGTAAAAACATTAATAAACAGATTAAAATTATATTTG
The DNA here is from genome assembly GCF_011004845.1 of Esox lucius. Lineage (NCBI taxonomy): Eukaryota > Metazoa > Chordata > Actinopteri > Esociformes > Esocidae > Esox > Esox lucius. The sequence goes on along the minus strand of NC_047585.1, from coordinate 48,011,813 downwards.
TAAAAAAATAAAATATATTGTTCTGTTACAAAATTAAATGCAATTGTCTGGGGTCGAAAAGACCCCAAAGACCCCGAGTGTCACTACAAATGAAGACCATCAGAGGGTTATAATGTAGGCCTAAAATGAGCTTCCCCTCTTTGAAAGACCAGCAGCCACCAATGGTCTATGGGATATATGGGAGGCTGCAGAACGGACTACCTGACCAGTCTATGGGATATATGGGTGGCTACAGAACGGACTACCTGCCCAGTTTATGGGATATATGGGTGGCTACAGAACGGACTACCTGACCAGTCTATGGGATATATGGGGGGCTGCAGAACTGACTTCCTGACCAGTCTATGGGATATATGGGTGGCTGCAGAACGGACTACCTGACCAGTCTATGGGATATATGGGTGGCTACAGAACAGACTACCTGAGCAGTCTATGGGATATATGGGTGGCTACAGAACGGACTACCTGCCCAGTCTATGGGATATATGGGTGGCTACAGAACGGACTACCTGACCAGTCTGTGGGATATATGGGTGGCTACAGAACGGACTACCTGACCAGTCTATTGGATATATGGGTGGCTACAGAACGGACTACCTGACCAGTCTATGGGATATATGGGAGGCTGCAGAACGGACCACCTGACCAGTCTATGGGATATATGGGTGGCTACAGAACGGACTACCTGACCAGTCTATGGGATATATGGGTGGCTACAGAACGGACTACCTGACCAGTCTATGGGATATATGGGTGGCTACAGAACGGACTACCTGACCAGTCTATGGGATATATGGGGGGCTGCAGAACTGACTTCCTGACCAGTCTATGGGATATATGGGAGGCTGCAGAACGGACTACCTGACCAGTCTATGGGATATATGGGTGGCTACAGAACGGACTACCTGACCAGTCTATGGGATATATAGGAGGCTGTAGAACGGACTACCTGACCAGTCTATGGGATATATGGGTGGCTACAGAACGGACTACCTGACCAGTCTATGGGATATATGGGAGGCTGCAGAACTGATTACCTGACCAGTCTATGGGATATATGGGTGGCTACAGAACGGACTACCAGGAGGAGTGCTATATTAGGTACCAGGGGGAGTCTTATATTAGGTACCAGGAGGACTGGTATATTAGGTACCAGGAGGAGTGGTATATTAGGTACCAGGGGGAGTGGTATATTAGGTACCAGGGGGAGTGGTTTATTAGGTATCAGGGGGAGTGGTATATTAGGTACCAGGGGGAGTGGTATCTTAGGTACCAGGGGGAGTGGTATATTAGGTACCAGGGGGAGTGGTATATTAGGTACCAGGAGGAGTGGTATATTAGGTACCAGGGGGAGTGGTATATTAGGTACCAGGGTGAGTGGTTTATTAGGTACCAGGAGGAGTGGTATATGGCCAATAAACCATGACCAAGAGCTGTTCTTAAGCACAATGGAACTAGATGTGCTGTGTTATTTATTTTTTTGCTGTTATATAACAGTTGCCACAATTAGAAGAAAACATTTTGTCAGACCTGTAACATACAATCTCATAACCAAGCATTCAGACAGTCAGGATCCAAACCACCTGTTTTATAATTAAGAATCAATACTCAGTTCACATTCCTATTATTGAGTATTTTAGACATCCTGGTCAGGAAACCAATACTCACCTATTTATGGCAAACCAATTGTGATAAATATTTATTTGATCTTTATGATAATTTTGTTAAGCGCAGGGTGGAATTTTGTGAGGGCACATTCTCCAAATGTCAGGCCTTGTCTGTGAGTTAGCCCGTCTCGTTACTGTTCTGGAGCCAGTCAGTTCAAACCTTCCAACAATGACATACTGTTATTTTACTGAATGGACATCTGAACCCTGCAGCTTTACAGAGGAGGCAGCTCCAGTAACCACACTGACCTGTGCAAATAATGTGTGTGTATGTGTGTGTGTTTGTGTGTGTGTATGTAAGACCCCTGCTAATAGTAATTTGGTTAACGAGATATTGCAAAGCACTCTGGGACAGGGGCAAGTCCACAGGACATGTTTTTCATCTAACTCATATTAGATTATTAGTCACAATTTGGGCCGCATTATTAAATAGGAAATCTGGGAATCAGATAATAACAAGGTGTATTTAACAGTATTTAACAGTTGAAGTATTGTTCCAAAATACTTTCCAGTTTTACTTATTTAAAAGTTGACGGGTTGGGCTTTAGGTTGTTTCACAATACTGTCCAGTTTTTGCCAGAGGCCGGGCAACAACAAATAATAAATTATGTATTATTTTTAGGGGCTTTAGAATTTAGAAGAATCTTTCTAAAAATATTGTTGTAATAGAAGAAAATTCTACAATATTTCAGCACTAACAGTGGAATGTTTTACAACATTTATACACAAATGAATGTGAGCATTAAGCAGACATCATGGTAAACGAAAAATGTGATTGCATTTATTTCCATCCATCCAGGAACATAGCCCAGCATTTTACAGCATAAAACATGTCTCGGTAATAACCGCAACATGTAGTATTACAAAGCCTAAGCTACAGACCAGTGACAGCCTTGCAGTATTTGCTTAATAACAGCATTATGTCATATTACAAGGCCTAACCCTAACCAAAACCCCAACCGTAACCCTAAACCTTAACCTAAACCCTAGGCTAAATATCTATGAAATGCTTCTGGGCTTAAATGATACATGTATTACTTAACAATTTGGTATTAAATGTTATTTTTGGAAGCAATCAAGAGGAAAATGTGTTACTGGTTACTGCCACTAACTAGCCAACCCATATAGTTACAACGCAAGAGTTGAAGTTCAACTTTCCTGATCCAGGAATGTCAAGAAGTTGGGCTGTGAAAACATTATGATTGGTTCACCCTAGAGCAGGGGTATTCACATTTGGCCCTCGAAGCCAGTTCAACTCCATTTCTTCACTGCAACCCTCTAATCAGGAACTTATTCAAACTTAAGACACCAGGTGGGTCCGATTAATCATGAGGTAGAACAGAAAACCAGCAGACTCCGGCCCTCGTAGGGTAAGATTTGAATACCCCTGCCCTAGAGAGTGTCCTACATCAGGTCCTCAAAAGCCACTTAGAGCATAAAACATGCCACTGCATTAATGATCCATTCATTCATACTAAGACCTAGCCCATAAAATTCAGGAAAAATCACTAGGTCCATTGCAGGAAAGAAATGTATTCCCTTTACATACTTTTCCCAGATGAAAAAAGACCACATATAATTGATGCTGTTCATAGACTTCAGCTTAGCATTCAACACAGTCATCCCCTCTAGGCTGGTCAACAAACTCTATGAACTGGGGATCAGCCCCTCTCTCTGCAACTGGATTTTGGACTTCCTAACCAAAAGACCCCAGTCTGTCAGGTTAGACATCTTCACCTCCTCCATCCTTATCCTGAACACTGGTGTTCCACAGGGTTGTGTGCTGAGCCCTCTCCTGTACTCCCTCTTCACTCATGATTGCTTTCCTGTACACAGTTCCAACACAGGAAGTTACAGGAAGTCTAAAGGCTGCAGTCACGCCCCAGTTCTCATTGGTGGCACTGAGATGGAGTGTGTGTTCAGCTTCAAATTCCTGGGTGTCCACATCTCGGAGGACCTCTCCTGGACCCTCAACACCTCAGCCCTGGTCAAAAAGACATAGCAACGCCTATACTTTTTGAGGAGGCTGAAGAAAGCATGCCTGTCCTCCAAGATCCTTGTGAACTGAAGGCCCTGTAAAGGGTGATGAAAACCGCCCAGCACATCACTGATGCCCAGCTTCCATCCATCATAGACCTCGAGTGCAAGCGGCGTCTGCACAGGGCACCCAGGATCACCAGGGACCCTTTACATCCGGGCCACAAACTGTTTCCCCTCCTACCATCAGGCAGGCGGTACAGGTCTCTTTTCTGCCCTCCTCTATTTGCCATAATTGCATATTTAGTATTGACATTTGTACTGCATTTGCCTTGATTGCACATATACAGTGGGGAGAACAAGTATTTGATACACTGCTGATTTTGCAGGTTTTCCTACTTACAAAGCATGTAGAAGTCTGTAATATTTATTATAGGTACACTTTAGACGGAATCTAAAACAAAAATCCAGAAAATCACATTGTATGATTTTTAAATAATGAATTTGCATTTTATTGAATGACATAAGTATTTGATCACCTACCAACCAGTAAGAATTCTGGCTCTCACAGACCTGTTAGTTTTTCTTTAAGAAGCCCTCCTGTTCTCCACTCATTACCTGTATTAACTGCACATGTTTGAACTCGTTACATGTATAAAAGACTCTTGTCCACACACTCAATCAAACAGACTCCAACCTCTCCACAATGGCCAAGAGAGCTGTGTAAGGACATCAGGGATAAAATTGTAGACCTGCACAAGGCTGGGATGGGCTACAGGACAATAGGCAATCAGCTTGGTTAGAAGGCAACAACTGTTGGCGCAAGTATTGAAAGAAGTTGAAAGTGAAAGTGAAAATGTGAAAATGAAAGAAGTTCAAGATGACGGTCAATCTCCTTCGGTCTGGGGCTCCATGCAAGATCTCACCTCGTGGGGCATCAATGATCATGAGGAAGGTGAGGGATCAGCCCAGAACTACACGGCACATCCTGGTCAATGACCTGAAAATAGCTGGGACCACAGCCTCAAAGAAAACCATTAGTAACACACTGCGCCGTCATGGATTAAAATCCTGCAGCGCATGCAAGGTCCCCCTGCTCAAGCCAGCGCATGTGCAGGCCCATCTGAAGTTTGCCAATGACCATCTGGATGATCCAGAGGAGGAATGGGAGAAGGTCATGTGGTCTGATGAGACAAAAATAGAGCTTCTTGGTCTAAACTCCACTCGCTGTGTTTGGAGGAAGAACTAGGATGAGTACAACCCCAAGAACACCATCCCAACCGTGAAGCATGGAGGTGGAAACATCATTCTTTGGGGATGCTTTTCTGCAAAGGAGACAGGACGACTGCACCGTATTGAGGGGAGGATGGATGGGGCCATGTATCGTGAGATCTTGACCAACAACCTCCTTTCTTCAGTAAGAGCATTGAAGATGGGTCATGGCTGGGTCTTCCAGCATGATAATGACCCAAAACACACAGCCAGGGCAACTAAGGAGTGGCTCCGTAAGAAGCATCTCAAGGTCCTGGAGTGGCCTAGCCAGTCTCCAGACCTGAACCTGTTGTGGAAATTTCTTATACAATGTATTCTGATTGTATAAAGGAGTGAGTCCCACTGTTAAGATAGGTACAGGAATGTGTGGGACCTGGTATTTGCATTGGGGGCATCTATTGTCTGTCCAGATACTGTAAGAACTCTTTAAGTTGAAGAAGGTATTTATGGCGGGAAGGAGAGCTGTCCTTGGTGTGAACCTTTGGGTAAACACTACAGGAAGGATAAGGTGGGGGAAGATAGCATTTGACGTGTGTGATAGAACAAAGGGAAAGGTGTTTGATTGACATGAAACAGATGGCAGCATCTTACCACACCCCTTCTTCCTATGTAATAAATACTGTCGAAATGATGTTTTTATTTAGAAACTATCCACCGTTACTTTGTAACCTGTATACTTTCTCCTTGCAAGCAAGATTAAAACCGTTTATTGCGTAATTGATTTCTCTTGTCTTACCTACCATTTTCATAGAATTATTTGGATTTTAGAAATTGCCATCACAAACCCAATAGAAAATCTTTGGGGGGAGCTGAAAGTCCATATTGCCCAGCGACAGCCCCGAAACCTGAAGGATCTGGAGAAGGTCTGTGTGGAGGAGTGGGCCAAAATCCCTGCTGCAGTGTGTGCAAACCTGGTCAAGAACTACAGGAAACGTATGATCTCTGTAATTGCAAAGGGTTTCTGTACCAAATATTAAGTTCTGCTTTTCTGATGTATCAAATAATAAACAATAAAAAGCAAATTCATCATCATCATCATCTTCTTCCGCTTATCCGGGGCCGGGTCGCGGGGGCAGCAGTCTAAGCAGGGATGCCCAGACTTCCCTCTCCCCAGACACTTCCTCTAGCTCTTCCGGGGGGACACCGAGGCGTTCCCAGGCCAGCCGGGAGACATAGTCCCTCCAGCGTGTCCTAGGTCTTCCCCGGGGTCTCCTCCCGGTGGGACGGGACCGGAACACCTTCCCAGGAAGGCGTTCCGGAGGCATCCGAAAAAGATGGCCAAGCCACCTCAGCTGACCCCTCTCGATGTGGAGGAGCAGCGGCTCTACTCTGAGCTCCTCCCGGGTGACCGAGCTTCTCACCCTATCTCTAAGGGATCGCCCGGCCACCCTGCGGAGAAAGCTCATTTCGGCCGCCTGTATCCGGGATCTTGTCCTTTCGGTCATGACCCAAAGCTCATGACCATAGGTGAGAGTAGGAACGTAGATTGACTGGTAAATCGAGAGCTTCGCCTTGCGGCTCAGCTCTTTCTTCACCACGACAGACCGATACATCGACTGCATTACTGCAGAAGCTGCACCGATCCGTCTGTCAATCTCCCGTTCCATCCTTCCCTCACTCGTGAACAAGACCCCTAGATACTTAAACTCCTCCACTTGAGGCAGGCACTCTCCACCAACCTGAAGTGGGCAAGCCACCCTTTTCCGACTGAGGACCATGGCCTCAGATTTGGAGGTACTGATTTTCATCCCCACCGCTTCACACTCGGCTGCAAACCGTCCCAGCGCATGCTGAAGGCCCTGGTTAGAAGGGGCCAACACGACAACATCATCTGCAAAGAGCAGAGACGAAATTGTGTGGTCCCCAAACCTGACACCCTCCGGCCCCTGGCTGCGCCTAGAAATTCTGTCCATAAAAATTACGAACAGAACCGGTGACAAAGGGCAGCCCTGCCGGAGTCCAACATGCACTGGGAACAAGTCTGACTTACTGCCGGCAATGCGGACCAAGCTCCTGCTTCGGTTGTACAGGGACCTGACAGCCCTTAGCAAAGGACCCAGGACCCCATATTCCCCAAGCACCCTCCACAAGATGCCGCGAGGGACACAGTCGAATGCCTTCTCCAAATCCACAAAACACATGTGGATTGGTTGGGCAAACTCCCATGAACCCTCCAACACCCCGTAGAGGGTATAGAGCTGGTCCAGTGTTCCACGGCCCGGACGAAAACCACACTGTTCCTCCTGAATCCGAGGTTCTACTATCGGCCGTATTCTCCTCTCCAGAACCCTGGCATAGACTTTCCCGGGGAGGCTGAGAAGTGTGATCCCCCTATAGTTGGAACACACCCTCCTGTCCCCCTTCTTAAAAAGAGGGACCACCACCCCGGTCTGCCATCCCAGAGGCACTGTCCCCGACCGCCACGCGATGTTGCACAGGCGTGTCAACCAAGACAGCCCCACAACATCCAGAGACTTGAGGTACTCAGGGCGGATCTCATCCACCCCCGGTGCCTTGCCACCGAGGAGTTTCTTGACCACCTCAGTGACTTCAGCCCGGGTGATGGACGAGTCCACCTCTGAGCCCTCATCCTCTGCTTCCTCAATGGAAGAAGTGACAGCGGGATTGAGGAGATCCTCGAAGTACTCCTTCCACCGCCCGACGACATCCTCAGTTGAGGTCAACAGCTGCCCACCTCTACTGTAAACAGCGTTGGTAGGGCACTGTTTCCCTCTCCTGAGGCGCCGGATGGTTTGCCAGAATCTCTTCGAGGCCAGCCGATAGTCCTTCTCCATGGCCTCACCGAACTCCTCCCAGGCCCGAGTTTTTGCCTCCACAACCACCCGGGCTGCAGCCCGCTTGGCCTGTCGGTACCCGTCAGCTGCGTCAGGAGTCCCACAAGCCAACCAGGCCTGATAGGACTCCTTCTTCAGCTTGACGGCATCCCTTACTTCCGGTGTCCACCACCGGGTTCGGGGATTGCCGCCTCGACAGGCACCGGAGACCTTACGGCCACAGCTCCGAGCGGCCGCTTCGACAATGGCGGTGGAGAACATGGTCCACTCGGACTCAATATCTCCAGCCTCCCTCGGGATCCAGTCGAAGCTCTGCCGGAGGTGGGAGTTAAAGATCTCTCTGACAGGAGACTCGGCCAGACGTTCCCAGCAGACCCTTACAGTACGCTTGGGCCTGCCGAGTCTGTCCAGCTTCCTCCCTCGCCGACGGATCCAACTCACCACCAGGTGGTGATCAGTTGACAGCTCCGCCCCTCTCTTCACCCGAGTGTCCAAGACATACGACCGCAGGTCAGATGAGACGACAACAAAGTCGATCATCGACCTTCGGCCTAGGGTGTCCTGGTGCCACGTGCACTGATGGACACCCTTATGCTTGAACATGGTGTTCGTTATGGACAAACTGTGACTAGCACAGAAGTCCAATAACTGAACACCACTCGGGTTCAGATCAGGGGGGCCGTTCCTCCCAATCACGCCCCTCCAGGTGTCACTGTCGTTGCCCACGTGGGCGTTGAAGTCCCCCAGTAGAACAATAGAGTCCCCAGTCGGAGCACTTTCCAGCACCCCTCCCAGAGACTCCAAGAAGGTTGGGTACTCTGCACTGCGGTTCGGCCCTTAGGCACAAACAACAGTGAGAGACCTATCCCCGACCTTTAGGCGCAGGGAAACGACCCTCTCGTTCACCGGGGTAAACTCCAACACATGGCGGCAGAGCTGGGGAGCTATAAGCAAACCCACACCAGCCCGCCGCCTCTCACCATGGGCAACTCCAGAGTGGTGAAGAGTCCATCCTCTCTCAAGGAGTGTGGTTCCAGAGCCCAAGCCGTGCGTAGAGGTGATCCCGACTACCTCTAATCGGAACCTCTCAACCTCACGCACTAACTCAGGCTCCTTCCCCGCCAGCGAGGTGACATTCCACGTCCCTAGAGCTAGTTTCCGTGTCCAGAGATCGGGTTGTCTAGGCCCCTGCCTTCGACCGCCACCCGATCCTCTTCGCACCGGCCCCTTATGGTCCCTCCTGTGGGTGGTGAGCCCACGGGAGGGCGGCCCCACGTCGCCCGTTCGGGCTGAGCCGGGCCGGGCCCCATGGGGGAAGGCCCGGCCACCAGGCGCTCGCATACGAGCCCCAACCCCGGGCCTGGCTCCAGGGTGGGGCCATACCGGGCAACGTCACGGTGCTCATAATTTTATTCATCATTAAGGGGGGTTTGAACCGCTCTTAGTCTGACCCGTCGCCTAAGACCTGTTTGCCTTGGGAGACCCTACCAGGGGCATATAGCCCCAGACAACATAGCTCCTAGGGTCACTCGGGTACTCAAACCCCTCCACCACGTTAAGGTGGCAGTTCTTGGAGGGGTAAAATGCAAATTAATTACTTAAAAATCATACAATGTGATTTTCTGGATTTCTGTTTTAGATTCCGTCACTCATAGTTGAAGAGTTCCTATGATAAAAATGACAGACTTCTACATGCTTTGTAAGTGGGAAAACCTGCAAAATTAACATTAATCAAATACTTGTTATCCCCACTGTATACATTCCACTTAATATACACATATACTTATACATATAACACTTTTAAATGTTCTGCCCTCTTCTATTTGCACATCTGGTTAGATGCTTACTGCATTTCGTTGTACTGTACTTGTACTTGTTTAATGACAATAACGTTTAATCAATTCTAATCTAAAACAACATTTGCTGTGTGAAAGCCATCACATTGTAAACACGGGTTAGTTGATTAAAAACATGTGCTAAGGCAGAGTGGTCATTATGTTTGTCCTATTCTGGAAGGCAGACAAATGATTTGGTCTGTAGTTGTGTCTGAAGATCTAGCTGGATTTCCTATCCTATTCTGATTCAACAATCTGATAGATAAGATAAGGGGGCTGTGCTAATGATTGTTACTCAAGGTATTTTCACAGCTTCTAGGCAAAACAACACTTCTAACATTTTGGAATTAATTTTAAGTTTAATCACAAACAGGCAATTAGTCAATATGATTTAAGAAAACAATGCCTAACAATAGGATAGAGAGTCACTGGGCTGCTGCTAGTCAAAAGTCAATCCCAGTGTACTTTTTAAATATCGCGCCCTTCTTGACCAAAGCCCAAAGGCCTTCAAGTCTAAAGTAGGGCACTGTTTAAGGGATAGGGTGTAATTTGGAACATACTGCAGATCTGATGTGGAGGGTGAGGAGTGATGTCTGTGTGTTTCGCCTGACATTCAGAAAAGTGCTGTAGAATATTTCCTGCGCGGACTGAAAACTAGGTGGGAGATACAATTCCAGGATGTTTTGCTTGGGATGTTTGTCTCAGTGTATAATCACGGATCAGAAATAAAACTGCTTTGTCTGAAGGCATTCTGGATTGTTCTTATTAGGCTTTTGATAGGGTGCTGTCTTTTGAATGAAACAGGTGTTCCAAACTTTTTGCTTTCACTAAGGCAGTTCATTTGGCTGTAAACCCCTGTGTCTTGGGCACATTTCCAGTCTGGCCCTCATGCTATCAGATCCACCTAATCATCCCCTGTCTCCAGTTGGGTCATTCATCCTATCTCCTTCCCACATAACAAAACATTTCAAGTACGTTAAGAAATAAATGCATGCAATAAATAATGTAAGTAAATCTAGGTAATGTCTGGATAAAAACAGGGGAGGGAAGAAGAGGAAGAGGGAAGGAGAGGAGGAGCAGGGCAGGAGAGGAGGAGGTCAGTAGAAGAGGGGTAGGGAATTACAGGAGAAGTGGGGGGGAGGGGTTGTTGCTGTGAAATTTCAGCCTTCAGCATTTCTCCATTCTCTATTCGTGCAGACATAATGCAGTATCATGACTCAAATACAGTATTATGAGTACAGTCCAGTATCATGACTCCAGTCCAGTATCATGCCTCTAGTCCAGTATCATGAGTCAAGTCCTGTATCTTGAGTCCAGTCCAGGATCATGACTCTAGTCCAGTATCATGACTCTAGACCAATATGATGACTCTAGACCAGTATCATGAGTCCAATCCAGTATCATGACTCTAGTCCAATATCAGTATCTTGAGTCTAGTCCACTATCATGAGTCTAGTCCACTATCATGACACTAGTCCAGAATCATGAGTCCAGGCCAGTATCATGACTCTAGACGAGTATCATGAGTCAATCCAGTATCATGACTCTAGTCATATATCATGACTCTAGTCCAGTCCAGTATCATGACTCTAGTCCAATATCATGACTCTAGACCCGTATCATGAGTCCAATCCAGTATCATGACTCTAGTCCACTATCATGAGTCTAGTCCAGTATCATGACACTAGTCCAGTATCATGAGTCCAGGCCAGTATCATGACTCTAGACGAGTATCATGAGTCAATCCAGTATCATGACTCTAGTCATATATCATGACTCTAGTCCAGTCCAGTATCATGACTCTAGTCCAATATCATGACTCTAGACCCGTATCATGAGTCCAATCCAGTATCATGACACTAGTCCAGTATCATGAGTCCAGGCCAGTATCATGACTCTAGACGAGTATCATGAGTCAATCCAGTATCATGACTCTAGTCATATATCATGACTCTAGACCAGTATCATGAGTCCAGTCATATATCATGACTCTAGTCCAGTCCAGTATCATGACTCTAGTCCAATATCATGACTCTAGACCCGTATCATGAGTCCAATCCAGTATCATGACACTAGTCCAGTATCATGAGTCCAGGCCAGTATCATGACTCTAGATGAGTATCATGAGTCAATCCAGTATCATGACTCTAGTCATATATCATGACTCTAGACCAGTATCATGAGTCCAGTCCAGTTTCATGACTCCAAGTTCATTGTGCATGCATATGTATGTTTGTGTATGAATGCATGCCTATGTGGGAAGCGGAGTATTAATGATTTCTAAAGAAATATTTAGAAATCTTTTCCCATACTTCTCAGTAATGTGGTATAGTACATTCACCACATACACACACACACACACACACACACACACACACAGCCAAACACCACTAATCTTCTGAAATTAAAAAGTAGCACCAGAGGATTTCAATTTGATTCCTGGGTGTTTGGCGTATTTGCAGCATTATTATTAATTATGTAAAATGTACAAATATTTATATATTCACTGTGCTGTACTGAAATATGTATAAAACCACTGTGCTGTACTGTAATATGTCTACAATTAATGTGCTGTACTGTAATATGTATAAAACCTATGGGTTGTACTGTAATATGTATAAAACCCATAGGCTGTGCTGTAATATGTATAAAACCCATGGGCTGTACTGTAATATGTATAAAACCCATGGGCTGTACTGTAATATGTATAAAACCCATGGGCTGTGCTGTAATATGTATAAAACCCATGGGCTGTACTGTAATATGTATAAAACCCATGGGCTGTGCTGTAATATGTATAAAACCCATGGGCTGTGCTGTAACATGTATAAAGCAAATCATTAACCTATTTTCACCTACTACTAACTCAGTGCACTAGTCTGATGTAGGTAAGAATTGTAAATGTTTTGCTGTTTTTTACCGAGTTTTCTCCCGTCCCAATTTAAAAGATACATTCATGACTATACCCTCATCTCAACTCGACAGATATTTTCTCCAAGCACCTCATGTCATGCCTTTCTGAGCCTCAACCAGGAAGTTATCGCTGGTACACAATGAGGAGAGGGTTCAGTTTTCCAGCACCTGTCCGACCTCGAGGTGTCGCTAGAAATCTGTAAGGCAGACCTCTTGGACTCCGCCCATCCAGGGGCTGTGCTGGTTCTCAAGGCTGGACCCCGAGGCTGGAACCCTGGGTATTGTCAGTGTTACAGGACCAGGATTTGTTCTGCGATTCAGTGACCCAATTGTTCTGCCGGGCAGGGATTTAGACCACAGAGCACTGAGGGGCCCAACATGTTTTTCATTAACACTCTAATCCTGGAGGCAGCTCTTCCCCAAACGCAATAATGATTTGAGTGTTTGCCATGTATGTAACAGGAATCAAATATTTCAAATAGCCTGAATGATTTAGGAGACCCAAACCCATTTGTTCAGGGTTAATGTTTCCCATTTCCCTAAACCTTTACGCCTATCCTAAACATAACCCTTAAACCCTATCCTTACCCTAAACCTAACCCTAACCCTAACCCTAACCCTAACCCTATCCTTACCCTAAACCTAACCCTAAACATAACCCTTAAACCCTATCCTTACCCTAAACCTAACCCTAAACATAACCCTTAAACCCTATCCTTACCCTAAACCTAACCCTAAACATAACCCTTAAACCCTATCCTTACCCTAAACCTAACCCTAAACCTTAACCCCTAACCATTACTTTAACCATGTGAAAGGATAAACACAATGACTTCAGTGATAAGACACAATCTCTGCCCTTATGATTGAATTAACCCAACTTCTGCCTTTGGGGCAATGAGACCTTCAGAACAATTTTCATGATGAGAGACGTTAACCTGACCTGGGCGTCTGTTACATGACTGTGTGTCTGCCCGTGGGGGACAGAGAGTAGCTGAGTCAAGGGTTGTGTTCCAAATGTCTCTATATGGCCTTTATAGGCTTTCACTACGACTCAGTTGGCAATAGGGAATAGGGTGACATTTGGAACACAGAAAAATAATTGTTTCTGAACCCCTCTCTGTTGGATCAGTGTTTGGATCACAACCTGGGTCATGTTCATTAGGCATCAAATTGGTTCAGAACTGATCAAAACAGTGAATGGATACCTGAAGTAGTCCAAAAAGAATTATAGTAGTGTTGATTTTCTGTTGTATGTTTTGGAGCTGTGTACTGTAATGAATATCACCATTAGGAAACAAAGGCAATAGTTTGTCTTTGTCTAGCATGATATACTGTACCTTCTGTCTGCCCAAAACCACCCAGAGGTATTTGTTTTGATTGTAATCCCGACTGGATTATTCTTTTACCCGAAACAGTGGGAATGCATGTCTCTGAGGCCAAAACATAAACAGAATTAAACAAAGTGATACTACCAAGAGCATTTGTGGTTTTTCTTTTCTTTTGGGACAAACACATCTTCACTGTCTGAAATAGATAGGCCTTTCCATCCACTACTGCTATTATCTATCTGTCTGTTATTGTAGGACAATGACTTTTCCTATCTGGGCAAATTCCTTGGCTTATATTGTGTTCAGGCATTAAATTACAAACTCATGTGGTTTCTTTATAACAAGCATTTTCATGACTGCAGCTACTTAAAGCATTTCCAGGAGCACAGGTACACCACATAAAGCAGAACATTCCACCCTGTATTCAAAAACCCTCTTAGAAACAAGACACTACAGGACAGTTTCTGCTTGAATGCTACTTTTATTAGTGTACTGTAAGGATGGACAGAGGACACAGACAGTATTGATAGTATACACACATTCATAGTGTGTAGTACACACATACATATTTCTACAGTGTGTTGTACACACATACACACTTCTACAGTGTGTTGTACACATGCACACAGGCCCGTAAGACGGGTTCATGCTTTGAACAACATCATAACATTCTTTCCACAGATTCTTTCCACTAATGCATAATTCAGAGTCATGTTTCAGTTCATCACAAAGCCTCCAATTACTGACACATGATTATGTAGGTGTTTTGTAAAAGTTATGGTGGATGTGCTCTAATGTTTGCTTCCCCCTAGCTTCTAGTTAAAGGTAATGTATAACAGATCCAATGTTTGTAGCTTTATAATACGTCACAGTCAGTAATTTTGGCTTGGAAGACCAGATCATGTAGAGGTTCTCTATGTATTAAATTTTATTTATGTGAACATGTATGTTTTATCACTCACTGCACATTGGAATAGTTAGACAAGACACAACACAGAAGACAACAAGTGATGGGCTGATGAATGAATGGATCTGACTGTTCTGTTCTACTCACGGCTGATTGCACTGTAAACAGCGTATGGATCTAACATTGACACTCTCGCTAAGTCATTCTCAGAACAAATTGCACACCTGGTTCCAATACAATGAACACACGTTGCCTGTAGTGTCATGAAATTCATCCAAAGAGTTGAATAAACCTGTGAATACATTGCAACAATTACATTGCTTAGTGTGCAATAAGGCTGCTTTAGGACACAGAGCTACGATTTCAGCCATGTAATCATTAGGTGTACCTGAATTTAACAAGAAACAGAATCATGTGGTAACATGAGCTGGTCCCAGGCATAAAAGTCAACAATAGAGCTGTAAAAAGATAGTCTTCTTTACGGCCATCTTATAAAGTTAGCTGTTTGGCTATGTATATCACCATAGGTCACATAGTCCCACAGGGTGCTGGATGAGAGACCAGATGCTGCTGGAAGTGGGGTTGGAGGTTCAATAGAGGGCCCTCTTCTATTTGGTCTGAAACTCCCCAAGGTCCCAGGGCATTTTTGGTGACATTGCCCTACAATAGTGCTGTAAACAGATATTTTATTTGTTCAATGTGTGTCTGTATAATTTATTGAGCAATGGAGATGAAAATGTCTTTATGTACAAATATTGCTGGAAGAACAATTTATTTTAATTTACAGTTTTTCCTGATTGCTAACAAGCATTGATCAATACTGTTACATTAACAAAACTCATCACACAGTCAGAAAAACTGAAGTGTATGTGGGCCAAACTGTGAATTAGTTTTCATCCATTCAATGAACACATTCCCCAAAATCCATGAACACTTTTCTCATTCATTCTCCACCACCTGCAAAACAATATATTCACAGCACATGTTTTTTTCAAATGCTTACACACTGTTTCCAAAAATATAAAGTGTTTAAAATTTGTTAGAAAATTTTACAGTTTTTCTTGATTGCTAACAAGCATTGGTCAATACTGAAACCACAATAACAAAACCCTTCACACAGTCTGAGTTTCTAACATGCATCTTTGCCAAACAGTTAATCTCACCTCCAAAACTCACTAAAACCACCAAAACACTTCATACAGCTTGTTCAACCATAACACTGGCAACAATTCTCACTCAGAAACACATTGTCACTCATAACACACTGAACAAAAAAACACAAGGATCATTACATAAATTACAAACTTTTATCTAATACGTTTTAAAAAAGATTTTTCACATAAATCAGTATTTGATTGTTTAGGTGGGTGGGTGTGTGTTTGTGTGGGTGTGTGTGAGTTTGTATGTGTGGGTGTGAGTTCGTGTATGTGGGTGTGAGTTTGTGTGGGTGGGTGTGCGTTTGTGTGTGAGTTTGAGTGTGTGGGTGTGAGTTTGTGTGTGTGTCTGGATGTTTGTGTATTATTGTGTACATCTCCACAGTGATAATGTAACCAGGGTAACTGGACCTAAGCGCTGAGAGGTTGGTTTGAGCTGGACATCAGTGGTTCCCCTCAGGCCCTTTATAATCAACTGTCCTTTACATCACGTCACTACATTTCTTCAACCACGAACTAAAGAAACTATAGATTTTTCTCATCACTACATAGTCTTTAAAACTAAATGCAGTCATTTTATGGGCCAATCCAGATGACGGCATAAATACAGACTGAATCCACAAGGCTCATGTGATTGCAGAGTTTGCCTAATAAATAAGCCAATGGACTAATGCAAATAATTACACTGTAATTCTGTCAGGTAGGCATTGACTATTGTGTAGTTTACTCTCAGTTTTGAAGGATTTTTAGGAAATCATTTTCATCTTTAGCAGATTACAGTTTCGCTAGCAACTTTGTGGCTAAACAAAATGTTAACACAATAAAGCGGCACACTAGAGGCATTTCAGAAAGTTCAGGAAATTATTTTTAGAACGTTAAATAATTTCCAAACATGTTAAATAGGCTTCATGTAGTTTTTTCCTATTACATTCAATAATGAATGATGAAGGAATTCTATATGGAATAAGAATTTGGATCTGGATTCTGTGATTCAGTGATTTCATTGGGCCCTAAAAGGTGTTGCCAGAGGAGCGGATGAGAGCGTATGAGAGCAGACAACAGTGCCCTTTTGGGATAACATACAGCCCAAGGCCATGTTATGCAACATTATGTCATAAATCAAAAGTCATAGACGTCCAAGTCCAAGATGAGTGGCAAGAAAAAGCAAAAAAAATAGATAATTAAAAATTCAGTTCATTATTCAACTGAAGCAGATATTGTAATAATTATAATTATAGGGAGATAGATAGTACCAGACATAATTGCAATACATACATATATATTTCAACTCATAAACTGACTGTTAGGGTGATAGAGGGACTGTATATGCCCAGGCTAGCAGAGTCAGTGTCGGCTGTAACTATGTTCAAGCACACATAGTAACTGACACCTAAACACGGCCCAGTAAACATGGTCACAGATCTCTCTGTAATGTTCTTGACCTACGGTAACAACGTTGAAACAGATCTCTCTGTAATGTTCATGACCTACGGTAACAACGTTGAAACAGATCTCTCTGTAATGTTCATGACCTACGGTAACAACGTTGAAACAGATCTCTCTGTAATGTTCATGACCTACGGTAACAACGTTGAAACAGACCTCTCTGTAATGTTCATGACCTAGGTAACAACGTTGAAACAGATCTCTCTGTAATGTTCATGACCTAGGTAACAACGTTGAAACAGATCTCTCTGTAATGTTCATGACCTACGGTAACAACGTTGAAACAGATCTCTCTGTAATGTTCATGACCTACGGTAACAACGTTGAAACAGATCTCTCTGTAATGTTCATGACCTACGGTAACAACGTTGAAACAGAACTCTCTGTAATGTTCATGACCTACGGTAACAACGTTGAAACAGACCTCTCTGTAATGTTCATGACCTACGGTAACAACGTTGAAACAGACCTCTCTGTAATGTTCATGAACTACGGTAACAACGTTGAAACAGATCTCTCTGTAATGTTCATGACCTACGGTAACAACGTTGAAACAGATCTCTCTGTAATGTTCATGACCTACGGTAACAACGTTGAAACAGATCTCTCTGTAATGTTCATGACCTACGGTAACAACGTTGAAACAGAACTCTCTGTAATGTTCATGACCTACGGTAACAACGTTGAAACAGACCTCTCTGTAATGTTCATGACCTACGGTAACAACGTTGAAACAGACCTCTCTGTAATGTTCATGACCTACGGTAACAACGTTGAAACAGACCTCTCAGTAATGTTCATGACCTACGGTAACAACGTTGAAACAGACCTCTCTGTAATGTTCATGACCTACGGCAACAACGTTAAAACAGATCTCCCTGTAATGTTCATGACCTACGGTAACAACGTTGAAACATTCCTAATGGAAAAATTCCTAATCGCGCTCTATTTCTGATACAGCACGTACATTTTCACCAGGATCCTGAAGCATCTACTCACAGTGTTGTCTGACATCTGTTCTAACATTCAGACATTTACATTTTACATTTGGATAGTCCCTGACATATTGTTTATCTTAACTGAACTGTCAAGAAATCTGTTCAGTTAATGATCAACTAACGCTAACCCCCTCGCCCTTACCATAATCCTAACTGCTATTCTTATCCCAGTTGTAGTAGATTGATTGTGCATCTACAATGATCTCCAAAAGTATTTGCACATTTCTTTTGACTCTGTATTTGAGCACTTTGGATTACGGTGGATAATGAACATTCTGTACTGTATGTTCTAAATCATTCATCAGATATGGATGAAAAATACTCTCAAATGAAATTTGACAGTCAGCAGTTTAACCCCATTGCATAACGCAATAGCTACTGTATCTGCATCAGTTCCAATGTGCTGAAATACAAAGCAAAAAAAGAGAATAAGGTGAATAATGCCAAATATTTTAGGAGTTCACTGTATAATGATAATGTAGAATAATGTGTCACTGGTCAAACACTTTAGGTACCTATTATTGCTACCTCAGTAATTGCAGCCCCAGGACAATCATTGTTTAGTGGTCAGAGCTTCAATAAGAGATCATGTTAACATTACATTTATTTTTTATGGTGTTAGAAGGAAAAGCAATTTGCTTACTAACTAGCCAGAAGAACGAGGAGACTGTGGCTGATGTTTTAGGAGTGCTGCCCAAAACAACAAACTCATCTGACTAGCTCACTGTCCTACCTTGGTCAACTCTGAGGACATGCTGCTTTTTACCCAGACCCAACCTCTGTCTCACTTGCTTTCCCCCAAATGTGGCCTATCAGCTATTTGGCCAGGGGATAACTCCTACTCCATATTTTACTCATGATCCTCACATATGTTATGACTTGAATGTCGCTACACTAGCATTGCTTTCTAATTCCTAATTCAATGGCATCCAGTCCTCTCACATTCAAAGCTATAGTCCTGGAATGTCTGAGCTCTAGAACTGGAATGTTAGTGGATTAGAATGGCGGAGTCTTGAAACACGGCCGCGCCATGTGCTGACATTCCGTGTTCTATTTATCACTGCCAGCATTTGCCCAGTATGTTAGACGTCACCTTCAACGACACGGATGGATGTGTTCTGCTGGCCGAGCACCTTCAGGCAAGCTCAGCTCACATTATGCTTATTTCCTATATAGTCGACTACTTTTGACAGGAGCACATTGGGTTCTGTTCTGTTCTTTTATTTTTTACTTAAACACATCAGACTCTATTAACTGGAGATTTTTAGTTTTTTAATGGGATTCGGACAGGAGTAAATAATACAATCATTCAAAACAAAAACATATTCATTTGAAACACCATATCAGGACAGAAAACATTTAAGGTTTTCAGGTGTAAACCACAGAAGAACATTTAATAACATCTCAGTTGTCTTTTTTTGTAAATATTAATATCAAATGTCACCATACATATAATGGCAAAACCAGTATTACCTCCCCATCATGTGCCTTGCGTTGGTGCTGCAAGACCAGATAGCTTGCATCCCAAACCATACACTAATCCATTAATACTCTAAATTTGACCACGGCCATAGGACAATAGTATGCCGTTTGGGACACAGAAGATCATCATGTTAGTTTGTCACACGTAGTATTTGACATCATAACTTCCTGAATGGGCAAGATAGCAGTTGGGCCCTGGTGAAAAGTAATGTCCTTGTTGAATATGTTGTCATGTGGGACTCAGTCATGCTTTCTGGTTGTTATGTTAAAGGAATCTTTGACGGGACAGGATGACATCATGTGGAATTCATTTGTGGGATGTTGGGACAATGAAGCTTCAGTGGTGGCGTGTTACTGTAGCTGGGGGCAGACAGGCAGACAGTCTGTTTGTTTGTGTGTCAGACAGGCAGTGGGCAGTAGCAAAGTATCTAGTCAACCCAATCCTGTACTTCCTCAGGGTGAGAGAGCTGCCCACCCACACAGCCTGTCCTTTCAGTCTTACTGATAGCAGGGATATTGAATAATAACCAGATGCTAATCCAGTAACTCCACCAAAAATCTATGGTGGGCAATATTTCAGTAGGCGACAAGCTCAGGATTCGTTTTTTAGTCATGTTTTGGCAAGCTCTAACCCTCTTGATTTACCGCGTCCTGTCTGAAGATTGACATGAAATGATCTTTCCCAGATTCTGACCATTCCAATCAGGGAAAAAATACAGTATGATAACATTTGTCTATAAAAATATATTTTACATTGAACATTTGTTGGACCTTTACACATTCAGATCAGTGTACAGAGTTAGAAACTTTAAAATTGATGTTAATAACTACAAAATGCAAACAATCACAATGGCCACCTGCAGTTTCTGAGGTCTATAAACTTTTAAGTGGAACTGGCATCATTTCAGTGAAGTGAAACTGGCATCATTTCAGTTAAGTGGAACTGGCAATATTTTAGTTAAGTGGAACTGGCATAATATTAGCTGAATGGAACTGGCATCATTTCAGTTAAGTGGAACTGGCATCATTTTAATTAAGTGAAACGTCATCATTTCAGTTAAGTGGAACTGGCATCATTTCAGTTAATTCCGGTGTTCTCTGGAGAATGCCAATCAAGCTGTACGGTGCTGGGCTGTGAGCACAGGTCCCACTAGAGGATGTCGGGGCCTCATGCCACACTCATGGAGTCTGTTTCTGACAGTTTAGTTAGCCTGCAAGAGGTTAATTTTGTAGGGCTCCGGCAGTGCTCCAAAAAAGGAACAGATACTGGTCCTGCTTGCGATGGCATGTGCGCATGTGCCATCACGGAGGAGCTGGACTGCTTGTGCAACTTGAATGGGCTGCAGGTACCAGTAGTGACAAAAACACTAGAAAAACACAAAACTAGAAAAGAATCAGTCAGGAAGGATAAGGAGAGAGCAATTGTCTGTGACCACGACCTGCAAAACCATTCCCTCTTTGCACCACCTGCAAAACCATTCCCTTATTTTTTCTATCTCCACCCAATGGAAATAGAGATTAAAATTCACTTGTTGTATTTGCAGATCTGTTACGTATCAAACGCCAGGCCTTTCAGACACCCAATATACGCCAGAGCCAATGCCGTGGCGTTGTTAGCATACGAATCGGCCAGATTAGCATTGAAATTCTCCTCCACAGCATCACAATCCAGCCAGAGCATCAGTTCATCTGCTGGGTCATTATCAAACTATATAGAAGTCTAAAAAATTATGATTTACAGAATTTGTATGTATTAATATCTAATGAATTTGAAAAATACAAGAAAGTGCTTGTACTGAAGGTCTTATCATTAGAATACCCTTCAGAAAAACATAATTTAAACTCAGGTAATAGAATTTTCTAAATAAAAAGAACATCACTCTTATATTTACCACAGATTTATCCATTTCAATTTGTTTTAATCCTTTATCCTTATCCTTCTGACCCACAGTCAGCACACAGCTTTGAGCAATTCGGGCAAACAAAATGGTTGCACTGCATACATTTCATTAATAATTCGTTTTTTATATTCAGTGTAATACATTTGATGAATTACATACGAAGCTGAATGTTTGGTAAAATAATCAGCCAAATTCATTGACAGATGATAGGATGTTTGATATGTTACTCTCCTAATAAAAAACAGTAATTGGTAGCCTAATAGCCTACAGTTGTTGAATTGTCAAGTATATCGTTTGTATTATATACCAATAAGATGTATTTTGTTTTATAATGAATCAATTAAGGCTATCGTTTGTATTTCATTTTGCTAATAATTATTTAGGGTAATAGATACTGAATCATCTCTATAATATTAATAATCAAAGATTCACAGACAGATGACAGGTTTGATATTTTATAGTAATGTGTATTAGGGTTGTCGAGATATATTGGCATTAACGATCACTGTGATATAAAAAAATAATTATATTATGTTACGTTAATAATAAACATATGATAATATCGTATTCACTAGGTGAAACTGGTTTTTCAATACCTTATTCATGTCACCTATAGACAAACAATGCATTTGCTTAAACAATGTCACTGGATCTATGCACTGGCATTTGAATTAATGTCTTTTCGTATTTGTACAGTTATGGTTACAGACTCTCTCCACCTCCATACACTCGTAATTTGAGTGTAATTCCTTTGCCAAAAAAAGAGAACATTTTGAAGTTGAAGATTTGACTGAGAGCATTTATTTTCTTCACATTTTATATACATACCTCGATAATATTGTTATCTTTTGATCATGATAATCATGCAGTGAAAATCTGATATTGTGACAGCCCTAATGAGTATGATTGGATGCTTGATATTTTGTTTCTCTCCTAATGAAAAACAGTAATGTGGGAGGCATTTGTAGAATTGTTGAGGGTATCATCTGTATTATGTTCCAATGAAAATGAATTTGTTGAATGGTCAAGGAAATAGTTTTTCTTTTGTAAATTCGTTCAAATTCATCCAAGGCTATGATCTTTTATTAGCTTTTTTATTATTCATATTTTTTTTAATTTCAGAAATAATAATCACAATACAGATATTCCTGCGGTAACTAACATAAGACGAACAAAACAAAAAGGAATAATCAAAAACATTGAACACAGGGGGTTATACATTCACACAAAGAGACACAAGGCTTCACATACCCTCCCAGCTAGGGGTAGTGACGAGCAAACTTGTGCAACTCAATCACTGGCTGAAAACGGAGTTCTGCCTGTCGCAGGAGGTAGAGTTTGTAGATACAGTGAGGGAAAAATATATTTTATCTCATGCCTCGAAACCTTAAAGATCCTAACCCAAAAATTATTAGTACCATCCCTTAAAGGCTATGCTCTGCGTTTTCATAAGAAGTGTATGCATTACTTCAGTAGGCAGGGGAGGCAATAGTCTTGATAATTAGGGACAAAGTGGTACAGAAAGTAGAGTGCCAAAATGGTACATGGAAGAGTAGAGAGTACACCATAATGGAAGAGAGGATAGAAAAGAGGAAAGAAGAGGTGGAGATGACAGAAGAGGAAGTGAGGAAGGAAAGAGATGGAGGGGAGGGAAGAGAATAGATGGAGGGCAGCCCCGCTCAACAACATTCCCACCACAGCAAGATACATTTCCAGAGGAAAGTATGGGCAGCATCCACATTTCCAATGATGAGTTGGTTTTGTCCACCGATGTTTAACTTCTATAAAAATGTGCAAATGTTGAATCCTCCCGGACCAGTTCAATTGGTTTGCAAAGTCCGGTGTGCAGACCTTCTCGCTTAACATTCTGTCCTTGGTTGAGGACAACTTTGAGGTCTGAAATGCAAACAAAGCATTAAAACTGCACAGTCGTACTGTTAGGGGTTGTCATACTACTTTAACATTTTAGCTGAATCAGGTGTTTGAAGTAGGTGCAAAGTCTTTAAAAGTATTTCCAAGGGACCCTCCAGTCATTTTATTTGTAATGTTAAACAACAAGTACCTGTAGAGTTTGGTGGGACACATTGCTCACAGGTCTGAAAACAAGGTCTTGGAGCTAGAAGAGACAATGACAGGGCTGAGTAACATTAAAAGTATAACAGGACTACAGTACTGTTGTTTTGTGTTATACTCATTCAACCAACTTCCAAGAGTGTTATTTCCTTCCATTTGACTCGAAGTTGTAAGTTGAACCTCCACTCCTGGCCTCCAACTCACTGTTGGGACACAAATAGAAGACATGAAAATAGTGGTCAAGCTGTGCCACGGTCCAGGTGCCATGCTCTGGTTTCCAAGCAGCCCTGGATCGTGGCATGTGCGCATGTGTTCTGGTAGGTTAATCACCATGTCTATATAAGTTAATTCCTTTCAGATGATGTTCTGGTCTGGCCCGTGATCTGGTCTGGCCTGTGATCTGGTCTGGCCTGGAACTTGGATCTGGATGGCTAGTGACTTAAAGGACAAACATCAATCATTAGTCCACACCTGCGGATTACCTGGTTTGGGGGGACCGTTGCTGTTCCTGTCCTTGTCCACCTGGTCATACTTC
The DNA here is from genome assembly GCF_011004845.1 of Esox lucius. Lineage (NCBI taxonomy): Eukaryota > Metazoa > Chordata > Actinopteri > Esociformes > Esocidae > Esox > Esox lucius. Next base: position 47,987,527 of record NC_047585.1, on the reverse strand, counting down.
TGACCTAGTCTAAAATCGAATATACTCTGGATTTAGCCAAGAGAAATGTATTTATTATTCCAATTGGACTCTTAATATCTCACCCGGCACAGCCAGAAGAGGACTGGTCACCCCTCTGAGCCTGGGTCCTCTCTAGGTTTCTTCCTAAAATTCGACCTTCTTAGGGAGTTTTTCCTAGCCACTGAATTCAACACTGCTGTTGTTTGCTCCTTGGGGTTTAAGGCCGGGTGTCTCTGTAAAGCACTTTGTGACAACTGCTGTTGTAAAAAGCGCTTTATAAATAAATTTTGATTGATTGATTGATTAGTATAATGTTACTTCATATCTGACCCTGTTGCTCCTTCTGTGTCTCTTACCACTACTGAGGCCATTCTGGTGGTTTGTCTTTGCTCTCACAACCAATGGAGGAGTGGCTTTAAGAGGAGCCTCCTTGCCTTTTTAGTGGAGAGGTTGAGATGTGTTGGAAGGAAGATGCTCTTCCACCTCCTGAGGCTGTTGAGGAGGATGATGACCTGAGTCTTTCTTATTCATATATGAAAGAACAACAAATTAGTTTAAAATACTTTTTTACCAGATTATTTTAGTCAATATATTTTACTACAGTTATTGTCTATTTGGATATTTTACTCACTTGATACTTTCCTACATCAGGCTAAAGTAATAAAATAAAAAACTAATATTTTCTCAATTGATATGTTGTCTGCATCTTTGGCATTCTTGCTCCTGGTCAGTGTTGAGGTCTGATGTCACACATGACTTCTCCCACTGCTCGGCAATCTTATGAAAATATTCTGTAACAGATGACAAGGACCATGCACAGTTAATGAAGGTAATAAAATAATTATGTATGTATAGTATTACAAATACTTACATTCAAAAAATGAATACACAGAATATGACCTGTTTTAAAGGGTACTCATACTGGGTATTGCTTCCATCCTTTGGCTGGTTGTGGGGAGATCTGAACAAAGTGTTTAAATTCGGCCTGTCATGCAAGACCATCGGAATACCACTACTTTGCCTCTGTTCCTCAGCACAGTGGAAGAGTAACTATACATTTGGGTAAACATGTAAAGTCCTGTTAGCAAGATTAAAACCAGCACTATTTTGACTACGTCCACAATTGCAAAAAATCGCCTCATGTAAACAAAAGAAAACAGGGCATACTCTGACATCAAACCGGAGATAAGAGGTACACCAACGTTGCAAGCCAAAATCTCGGTTTACCTGTAAACACAAATTTTTCAAAAGGTCTGTTTTAAGTTACCTAAAACACAATTTGCATTTGGACGAAAGGCCAATTTGCTTACCTATAAATATAACTAAGCTAGCTAACTTGATTTCGAGTTTGAGTACCATATGTTCCAAGGAAAATTGTTTTGTATCAAAAATATATTGTAGCCGGATGAGGTCAGTATCGGACTTAAGGCATGAAATAAAGGGCCATGGAAAAGACTGCGCAGGATTGTACAGTTTAAACGCATAGAACCGCCCATCGCAGACTCATTTCCTGGCCACACATTTCTTTTGATCGTTCATACATACAGCTGACCTCCACTAGACGCTCTAAACCGCTTTCAATCTTCCGATCTTATGCCGACATCGGCAAGACATATATGTGCTATGTGGCTACAGCTGTGAATCACATCACTGCCCTGAATTTTGCTGGTGTTATTAACAAATCTGAAGTTGTGAGATACTAATTTCTGGAGTACAATGATGCCATGACTCAGAAGATGAATTGGACGACATGAGGAAATCACAGACTTTGATACTGTTCAAAACATACAGGCAAAATTGAGGCATTTCATTGCAGTACCAATTGTAGAAAGAAAACGCTAGCTTCTGTTGTATAAGACAACCGTCCACGGATTACATTTACAAGAAAAGGACAACCATGCCTGTTATGATAGCGACAATGAAAGATCCATAGTTTCTTGGATTAATGAACGCCTTGAGTGTGAACGGTAGCGAAAAGATGCATTGTAAACAAGGTCAACAGACTAAACACAAACAACAAAGGACTTTGTAATCAGAGGATATCATTTTTCAGTCACAAAACATTCCTACATTTGCTAACTAGCTACAGATAATTCCTTTTCAAAAATGTGTTGAAGTTGTTTGTATTGCTACTTATCTAGCTATAGCTACTGACATTACTGTTAACGTTAGCTAGCTAGGTTACAACATTAACTTACCAGCTAGCTAACATTTCCTGGTTTCTAGCTTGTGTGTGAATATGCTTAGCCATTGTTTGCATAGTCTTCACAAAACTGACCACATCAATTAGTTTGATAAGCTACCTGATTGACCGGTCATTCATCCAGGTGTGTATGATTATGCCTAATATATAACCATATAATGGCTCAGTGGCTGTTCACTTGCACTCAAACTATCTGCACTTACATTGCTGCTACTATTTAATATGAATGCTGCTAAGCTACTTTAACTTTAAAGTTTATACCTGAAATATCAAGTCCATGTGAAAGATTTAATTTAATTTGGTTTTATGTGTTTTTTAGAGACCAACCAGACCAGTTTAACACAAGGCCAGATTGTCCCCATTTGAAAACTTAAATAGCTGGGTGGGGTTAAGGCTTAAGAGGGTGTGAACTACTATGAATAGGTGTAAACAAAGACCAGCTCTCGGGCAAATGTGAATCTTCCAAAGGCGTGTTTCTCAGAACTAAGTAAAACAAATTAGCAACTTTAAAAGCAGCATATCTTTCCCATAACTTCATCAAACAGTATTGTTTTATATACCATTAGAAAGTTCTGAATCTGGACCTTTATAAAATGTAATAAAAACCTAAACTCTAATTTTGCTATAAGTCCCCATTCAGGAATTCTGTCACATAGTATACTGTATGCTGCCTCTGGGTGATGTTATCCGGAATCACAATGTCTATTTTCACTGTTATGTTGATGACACACAATTATATATTTTGATGAAGAATGGAGAAGCCCCAGAACTAGCTACTTTGGAAGCATGCGTTTCAGATATTAGCAAGTAGATGTCAGAGAACCTCTTGCTTTTAAACTCAAGAGAAACAGAAATGCTTGTTTTAGGACCCAATAAACAGAAAGGTTTGTTGACAGATCTCACTGTGAACCTCGACGGTTGTATAGTCGTATCCCAAAAAACTGTAAGAAATCTCGGCGTTACCCTTGACCCTGACCTCTCCTTTGATAAACATATAAAATATATCTCAAGAGTTGCTTATCTTCATCTTTGAAACATTGCAAAAATCTGAAAGTTTCTATCAAATAATTCTGCAGAAAAACGAATCCATGCTTTTGTTACTTGTAGATTAGATTAATGCAATGCCCTTCTTTCCGGTTACCCTGATAAATAAATAAATAAACTTCAATTATTGCTGCACACGGCTGCTAGAATCCTAACTAGAACTCAAAAATGTGAACACATTACTCCAGTACTAGCCTCTTTACACTGGCTGCCTGTTAGGGTTAGGGCTGATTTTAAGGTTTTATTGTTAACCTATAAATCAATACATGGACTTGCTCCTACTTACCTTGCTGAAATGATCCAGCCATACATACCTACACGTAACCTTAAATGCAGGCCTTTTGATTGTACCTAGAATTTCCAAACAAACAGCTGGAGGCAGTTCTTCTCTCATAGAGCTCTATTACTGTGGAATGATCTGACGTTTAAGGTAAGAAATGCAGACTCAAGTGTCTACTAAAGACTAATCTCTACAGCATGGTCCATGATTAAGTGCAGTTTGGGCCAAGGGTGTGAAGGTGACCAGAAAGACTTGATACTGTCCATCCTTGCTGTCTTGCCAGGTAGACTGTCATTGCCACTGGGATGCCCTCCCTCCAATGCCTCTCGGGGGTGGAGTTACTGGCTTGTTGTTGTCTCTCTGTTGCGCACCTGTGCAATTGGGCTGTAATCTGCTGGCAATATCTCAGCCCTCATTCAGTGTGGTTGTGGTTGGTGGGTGCCCCTTTGGTTGATGCTTGGCAATGTGGGTGGATTGATTTCCTGCCTGTTGGACAGGGGGATAGAAGGAAAAATGGATGGGGCAAAATACTGTCAAATTCTTGAGGAAAATCTGCTGTTCTCTGCCAGAACGTTGTCAATGGGAAGAAGATTTACCTTCCAACATGACAATGACCCAAAGCAAACAGCAAAACTGACCACACAGTGGTTGAAGGAGAAAAAGGTGAATGTCCTTGCATGGCCTAGTCAGAGCCCGGACTTAAACCCCATTGAAAATCTGTGGAATGACTTGAAGATAGCAGTCCACAAATGGTCACCATCAAATTTAACTGAACTTGAGCAGTTCTGCAAAGAAGAGTGGTCAAATATTGCAACGTCTAGATGTGCAAAGTTAGTAGAGACATATCCCAACAGACTAAAGGCTGTAATTAAAGCAAAAGGTGGTTCCACAAAATACTGACACAAGGGGGTGATCCTTTTTCCAACTCAGTGATTATGTTTTATTATTTTTGTAATGTTGGTGTTATATCTTTCACTTGGATGTTATAAGTTGTTGCACTGAGTAAATACAGCTGAATGAAACAAAAACTGTGTCTGTCTTCATTTCAGGCTGCAAAGCAACAAAATGTGATTATTTTAAAGGGGGGTGATTCTTTTTTATACCCACTGTAAATACAGAACCAGTCAAAATTTTACTGGTAATGCAGTGTCACAGAGAGTTATTTGTATTTTCTTAAAGAAAGTTTAAGGCCTTTGCATATTGCACTTCGGAAACTGTTTTTTGTACCCCTTATCAATGGCTTTTAAAATAGAAGCATCTATAAGAACTACCTTCTTATGCTCAGTCCATGAGAACATGACATTGACATGACACTCTGACTTCTTGTGTATTTTAAGTCCAGCATCTTTATACATTGCCTTTTTCCAATTTGAGTTGCCAGGTTGGGGAGTTAAAACAGATTCTCGGGCATTTGGCATAGAGGATGCTTTCTCTTCAATGCCATTCATGGGCAGAGACACTGGCTTGACGTTTTCTCTCCATTGTGCCCCTCGAGCAATTGGAGTGAACTCTGCTGGAAATACTCGCCTCTCATTCAGGGTGGTTGCAGTTGGTTGGGGTCCCTATGCTTGATGCCTGGCAATGTGGGTGGATTGACTTCCTGCCTGTTAGGCCCTGTCTGGGGCCTCCCTGTATAGGGTCATGGTTGTCACTGGACCCCCCTGTCTCTAACCCTTGTCTCCTGCTCCATTTTAACTTGGCAAATATTGGTAACTGTTCCTGTCCAAAGTCCTCCTAGTTGTGTTGCAGATCAAAGCAATACCTGAAGATTCCAGCTGCCACTCTACTGACCCCCCCAGGATTGTCCCTGTCTTTGTCCATCTGGTCATGCTTCTGACCTGGATACGTTTTATAGACTCTTGACACAGCCAACATGCATTTATTAATTATTAAAACTTGTATTCTTAAAATGTTCACTTGGCCCAGCCAGATGATGACTGATCTCTAGGTTTCTTCCTAAATGTTGGCCTCTTTTAGGGAGCCAACTAGTGTTGCTTGTTCCTTGGGGTTTCAGGCTGAATGTTTTGTAAAAGCACTCTGTGACAACAGGTGATGTAAATAGGGCTTTATAAATACATTTGATTGATTTTTTTATTGAGATATGTCGATAAGCAAAGCAGTAGGCAGAGTTATGGCTTTGCGGGGTACTCAAGTAATGGATTATATTTGTACCAAGTGATTGAATGCCCCCCACCCAGTTACTTTGCATACTTATACTTTCAAATGTAGCTGCACTGGACCTCATGCTCTTGCGGAACATCTCCAATTGATACATTATCAAGATTAGTAAAGTAAAGGCCAAGTTGTGCTTATATTTAGAACACCTGCTGGGAAAATGTTGGGCGTAGTATAGTAAAGGTGTTTGTGTGATTTGACCACTAGGTTAATTGTTTGTAATTTAGAATTTTCATTTAAGCATTATCAGAAACAAATGTAACAACAGGCATATCAGATGGTCCAGTTATGGCATTGGGTTGGATCCAGGTGTTATAGGTTCCCTTCCACAGTCACTACCTAACTGATGTACAGGCCCCCATTCTTATCGTCTGCATGTTGCTGGTCAATCTTGAGTAAAGCTTCTAAAGACAAAAATCGAATCCGTTACTAGGTTACCAGTTGGTGAACTTGAAGATATTGTATTCAAGGAAGTGTTAAAACTTTTCAAATGTGAGATTAAAACAACAATAATTGGAAAAGGTTTCTTAACATATATTTACCTACAAATTCCACAACAGTCTGCATTTCATTTCGAAGGTCACTCCCAGATAAAGTGCCTTGAGACCAGAAACTATTATGATGACAGCAAAAGCTGTGCTTAGAGCGAAGACTGTTATATTTTGCTATATTAAAACATGACAACTAAAAGAACATGTTGTGTGGAATGTGTTTTTTAATGTTTATTGTTAAGTTATTTTTGTTTGGTGAAGACGGGCTAACGTTGCCTTGGTTTATCTGGTGCCCAACTCAAAGCTAGATCACCGGATATCTAACCTGAGGTAACTCACTTACATTACTTCACTTCAGCTAGTTAACTAAAATTGCTATGCTCATGTACGATTAGCACCAGAGGCAACATGTTATATTTCTGAAGAACTACGATCATGCAAAATCAGTTGCAAAGTCAATTAGTTATCATTATTAGGTAAAACACCAACATGATACAGCTAAGGTAAAGGTGAAAGGTAATCCATACTAGCTATGAAACCTCCAGGGGCGCGTGTGTGTCTAGAAGAAGGTGGCTATAACGGAACCGGATTAACCATTCCAAATGCTACTTGAGAAAAGTATAATACTGACATCAAATCAGTTCTTACTTAGTTGCACAACGGCCAATGGTCCTGCTCTATTGAGTTGAACTACTTGAGTATCAGATTACCGATTTTATGGGGTGGCCACAGTGGTGGCCTATCCGATTTCAGGGGTGGATGTTGGATGTTAGTGTAGTTTTCAGATAAAACCCCAATCACAGGCTTGTTGAAGGCAGGCTTAGCGTGGTTTTATTATTTCTTCATACTGGATAGAACACATTTCCTGAAAGTTTTTAGTTCCTACCTAGGTTGCAACATATCAGAAAAAAGCAAAGATGAAAGAAAACCATAATTCTTATTTGGAAGAACTGTGCTCTATTCATGAAATCGAGTCAATAAAGCCATTAAAACTTCTCTGCTTAAATGCTGTCCTTAAAAAAAGAGATGTTTTGGCATGCCTTCCTACAGGCTATGGTGATATTTTAATTTATCAAGCATGGCTGACAGTCTGCAATTTATTGAAATTGAAAACAGGTCAGTGATACTAGTGGCGACTCCTCTGATTTCAATAATCGAGGATCAGGTTTATGTTCTGAACGCAAAACGGATCAAAATGAGACGAAGGACAAAAAGGGGTGAGACTGCTGCGCCAGATCTTTTCGTTCAGTTTGGAATTAGCCTTTTCCCCTCACAAAAGTGCTAATTCTTTCTACCTTATCCACACTTCTTTTATATTAGAGCAGAAGATTGCGTCAGGAGCCACATACCGCATTAAAAACCCACCATCATTCAGCGTAACCAGTCATATTATATCTTCTAATGAGAGTGTGTTGTCTGGCCACAATGGCGATGATTTACCTAGGTTCACCACAAACGCGACATACATCCCAAGATTTCAATGGGGTTTTATTTAACAATTTTGCTTCTGTCTTCACTTAGCTAATGTTGCATTATTCTCATGAGCACCTGTAAAAGCCCCTCCCAAGCAATGCATTTGACTGGGTTAACGTGTTTTGAGGCGTTAGCCTAAGCAATGCATTTGATTGGGTTATGGTGTTTTGAGATGTTACAGACAAAATGTTTTTCCCATCCCTTAGCAACAAATATTCTATAGGTATTCCTCAGGCCTCATGACATTCTAGGCCTGGTTTAAGAGGTTATCCTGATCCAAGCACAAGGGTGGATTCCTGGTGGATTTCAGGAACAAAATGTAATAAAACTTTAAATATGATCAAATAATATAACATTAGTATCATGTAGTATATTTCCACCTAATAATATTTTGCACTGGATTTGTTTAACCATTAAAGTGATAAAGTAGACATTACGGTTTCAATAAAGTTAAAAAAAATATTTTATCACCATGAAATAATCCCCCAAACATCTGTCAATATCAAACAAAAATAATATATTTAATTTAAACTGTCATCAGAAATGAACCAGTCATTGAGGAAGAAGGTGGATCCTCACTGGTAGAGCCAGTAGTTACTGGTCATTGAGGAAGAAGGTGGATCCTCACCGGTAGAGCCAGTAGTTACTGGTCATTGAGGAAGAAGGTGGATCCTCACAGGGTGGAGCCAGTAGTTACTGGTCATTGAGGAAGAAGGTGGATCCTCACCGGTAGAGCCAGTAGTTACTGGTCATTGAGGAAGAAGGTGGATCCTCACCGGTAGAGCCAGTAGTTACTGGTCATTGAGGAAGAAGGTGGATCCTCACAGGGTGGAGCCAGTAGTTACTGGTCATTGAGGAAGAAGGTGGATCCTCACAGGGTGGAGCCAGTAGTTACTGGTGATTGAGGAAGAAGGTGGATTCTCACAGGGTGGAGCCAGTAGTTACTGGTGATTGAGGAAGAAGGTGGATTCTCACAGGGTGGAGACTGTAGTTACTGCCACAGGAGCACAGAGAAGAGTCTGGAAGCTTCAAACAAAGAAGATGATGCCTGTAAGTCACATCTTAAAAAGCAGAAGTACAGATTTGTCTGGCATAGGTACAATTTGTTCTTACCCTACTATAGCAAACCAAAGCCAAGCTTTTCTGTCCACAAATGAAAAAATAACTTTGAACATTCCATATTTTGTAAATGATTGGACATTTACCTTTTTATGATTTAAAATGTGTACAAAATATCCACAATGTATTTGTGAATAATGTATATTTGTTTGTTTTTATTTATTTGTTGGGGGTCAGATGAGGGGTTTGACTGTTTAAAAGAAATAAAAAATGGACGGGATGTTCATATTGTTTTATTCTATTCAGCAGGTAGAATAGTCTATTCTACCTGTTGTTCTTTACGTAGCTAGTACCCTACATCAATCAATCAATATTTTTTTTTACATCAGCAGATTTCACAAAGTTATTTTACAAAACACCTGGCCTTAAACCCCAAGGAGCAAACAACAGAAGTGTTGAATTTCAGAGGCTAGGAAAAACTCCAACATTTTGGAAGAAACTTAGAGAGGACCCAGGCTCAGAGGGGTGACCCATCCTCTTCTGGCTGTGTCAGGTGAACATATTAAGATTACAATTGTAATAATTAATAAATGAGTGTGGGCTGAGTCCAGAGTCTATTTAAACTTAGTCCAGATCGGAAGCATGACCAGATGGACAAGGACAGGGACAACACAGGGGAGGGGGAGGTGTCAGCACAGTGGCAGCTGAAATCGTCAGCCATCGTCTCGATCTGCAACACAAGCAGGAGGACTCTGGACAGGGACTGCAACGAGTCCCCCAAGACAGGTACTCTGCAGATGTGAGCCAGGACATTATGCCCTCCTAAGTTCAAAATGAGAGGAGACTGGGAAAATTCAGAAAATGCATTCCTCATATCAACAAGGATTTATAGTGGAGAAAGAGAACTTAGTGGAGAAGGAGAACTGACCCTACTCTCCTGGCACAACAGTATAGCAGCGTAAGACCGTGGGTCTGAGACTCTGTGGCCCTATCTGGGGGAGACCCCGGAGAGGGCAGAACAGGCAGGAAATCAATCCACCCACATTGCCAAGCATCGACCAAAGGGACACCCACCAACCGTAACAAACCTGAATTAAGGGGCCGAGTAGAAATAAGTCTTTAGTAGATTAGTACATTTAGTACTTTGTGATATGTAATCCCATTCAACAAATCGGTAATCCAGATTTGGTCATCTCCAATGTTGCTTTGAAAAACTGGCACAAAAGTATGATGGTGTACCTGATCCTGGATAGCAAAACATGGGTTTTCCAAATCCAGATAATTCTGATCCAGATTAAACTTTTTTAACTGGGCCCTGACGATTAAATAGTCAGTATGAAATCTGATATTCTGATAGGAGCGATCCCGGCATCAGCTGATACATCGCTGACCAATGACCACTGACCAATGGCCACTCGGTTTTCCTGTCTGAACTGGCTATGCTAATTTAATTGGAATGGGAATTATTTTAACTGAGTGTAACAGGCATCGTTTTAGCTCAGTGGGAACAGGCATCATTTTTGTGATGGCAATATAGTGTAAGCAGGCTTAAATAACAATTTATGTCTTTTTGTCAATTGGTTTGTTTCTATCTTTGTTCTGTATGTTTCTGTCTCATGTCTGCCTGTCTGTTGTTCTGTTTGCTTTTTGTCTGCCTTTATGTCTGTGTCAATTTAACACTCTGTCTCTGACCTTCTGTCTTTTTGTCTGTCTCTGTCTATCTTTTTGTCTGTTTCTGTATGTCGTTATGTCTGTCGTTATGTTTGTGTCTGTCTATCTTCTAGATTCAGTACAGGGGTTAAGGGAGCTGCATTTCTATGGCAACTATTACTAATGTCTTTATTCAGTGTCTCTATGGCAACTAATACTGATGTCTTTTTCCATGGTTTCTATGGCAACTATTACTAATGTATTTTTTCATTGTAATACTTCTCAGCAGGATTATCTGGGCTATGGATCTCAGATTGTTTGTGTGTGTTTGTTTCATTGTTTGTGTTTCCTCTATCTTCCTTAATCTTTGATTACCCAGAAAATCCTTTGTCTTGCAATAACACATAATTATCAATACTGCTTCAGTATACTGTGTTGAAATTAGGGTAACTTCCAGAAAAGTTCCAGACATCAAAGCAAAACAACTATGGCTGCAACAACAAAGTAAACATTTGGTAATTTGTTTGTAGTGGCCTAAATGAGATGGTAATGTCTGGATGTTCAGCTAAACCCCATTGTAATAAGATGAAAACCCCCAGGTGAGAGCTGTCATTTCCCATACATTTTGAAACATGTAATATATTATAATTGTTTTTGTTCAATAACAGCTGTTCCTTCACAAAGAATATAGCAAAATGGGATTGAATTCAGCACACAGCTCTTTGTGCACGAGTCTCTCATCAGTCCCTCATCTCTCTCCAATAAAGCAAATGCCCCCAAAATGTGTGCACATTCTGTATGTAAACTATGTAACAGAAACTGCATGTAGCTGATATTTGTTGGTTATCTTCAAGTTTAAGTCTTATTTATTAAATATACAGTGACCTCCAAAGGTATGTGAATATTGTATTTTATATTGGCTCTATATTGAATCTACAAGACCACTGAAGGTAGCAGAAAATCCTTCAAGTCCTGTAACTTGAGAGGTGGAGCCACCATTGATCGGACTTGGTCCATCACATCTCACAAATGCTGATTGAGACCTGAGGAATTTGGAGGCCAGGGCAACACCTTGAACATCATGTTCCTTAAACCATTCCCGAACAATGTGTGGCAGGGCGCATTATCCTGCTGAAAGAGGCCACTGCCTTCAGGGAATACCGATGCCATTGCCACATGGAAGTGGTGTGGGTTAAATGAACATCAACATGAATGACCGGACCCAGGGTTACATAGTAGAACATTGCCCAGAATATCACACCCCCTCCACCGGCTTGTGGTCTTCCCACAGTGCATCCTGGTGCCGTCACTTCCCCAGGTAAATGGTGCACACGTACACGGCCATCCACGATATGTAAAAGAAAACAGCACTCATCAGACAAGACAACCTTCTTCCACTGCTCCAAGGTCCAGTTCCAAGGCTCTCGTGCCCATTGTAGGCAGTTTCAATGGTGGAAAGGGTTCACTATGGACACTGACTGGTCTGTGACTTGTACCACAGTAGACTTTCTGTCGGTTCAGACAAGACGAGATGGCCTTCGTTGCCCTTGTGCATTGATGCCCCACAAGCCTTACAGTTTCAGAGATGCTATGTCCCAGTCATCTGGCCAGAACAATTTGGCCCTTGTCAAAGTTGCTCAGGTCTTTACTCCTGCCCATTTCTCCTGTATCCAACACGTTGAATACGAGTACCGATTGGTCACTTACAATCTAATCTGCCCAGGACTTGATGTGTGCCCTTGTTAAGAAAAGATCAACGTTATTCGCTTCACCTGTGAGTGGTCATAATGTTTTGGCTCATCAATGTATAAGGTACCATTTTTAGGCATATTCATACGTCAACCGTTTAGAATTAGTATATTTTGTACATTCTCCTCTATTTTAGGGTTTCAGAAATATTTTGAAAGATTATGTACAGATTCTATGAACAGTACAAAGTAGCAGTCTGTAGTCTTGAGAACCATAGACCATCAGGTGCTAGGTATCATCCCTGTTAATTATCTGTCAAGCCTATACCAATGGCTGTCTGTTGCTAAATGCACATTTATCTGCTCAGTCCTCACAACATTTATGGTTGTAGTTCTTCATGCTGTGCATGTAATGATTATAAAGATATAGTAGGTTTGAAAATGATTGACCCCCTTGATAAAGATTAGCAAAAATGTATATCATATACAATTCATAACAAGTGAAGTTTATGTGAATAAACTGTCACTTGTAAGCTAGATAGCTAACAGGAGCCATCTTCAAATAATCAAATGAAAGAGCTGGAATGGCAGAACACTGCTGCTTGTTTGGTTGTTTTAGCTTTTGGTATTTAATTGAATATGTTCAATAAGTCCTCGGATCTCTTTTGGAGATGGCCTCTCTGTCTCAGAATTTGATATTTATTTCATGCTGCTTTGTTTTTTGTTCTACCTGGTGCACTAGAAGGTTGAGATCCTCCTGGTTTTCTGTTCTACCAGGTACCCTACAAGGTCGAGAGCTCACTGGTTTTCAGTTTTTTCCTATTAACTTACGAGTTCGGGAGCAAGAAGTACACCGTACGCTCCCTCTTTCTTCCACCCACAGAAAAACTGGATCAAATTTAATGAACCAGTTTTTCTGTGGGCCACATGTAGTATGTGTTGAGTATGTGTTGGTTTGTGCTTGAGAACCCTGTTTAAATAAAGGTTAATACATACAGGCCAATGCACTAGTTTCAGTAAGTGCAAAGTTAACATATGCTGTTTTAAATAAATTTTGCATATATCAATTTGTATTTTGATAAGGAGTTGTCAAACCCATGTACAGTGGGTACAGAAAGTCATCACCCCCTTTCAAAATGTTCACCTTTTGTTGCCTTCCAGCCTGAAATGAAAACACACAAAATCAGCTTTATTTACACCTAGTAACCAAACCTGAAACCAAAGTGAAAAAATATTTTAAAAGTCTGAATATTAATTACAATTAAACATTTACAGGAACAACCTGGGGAATATTTACATGGGAGGACAGGTGATGAATGAGACAATTGGAAGCTGGGGCTGATTATATAGCTAATCTGGATACATCTTCAGTTTTTCAGGATTGACATTGGTAAAACCTAGAAAATGTTATTATTATGTTTAATTATAAATCAGTGTTGAATATTGGATTTCTTCTAGCTGATCCCTGTCTGTAGCCAGCTCTGATGGTAGAGTAATGAAACCGAAAGGAGAATGAGATTCTCCATAGTAGTCAATGAAAAGAATGTTTAACTAGTTAAGTCAATATCCTTGTTAATAAACACAGTTTCCATAAGTACTTTTATTGTTTGATGTTGTCATTATTCCTTTTCTTCCTTATTTATATTTACAATCACCGGGAGACCAAAGGAGGAGACCGTGTAAATAGGTGGACACAGGTATTGAACTCTGGTCTCCAGTGTACATGGGAACTGGAGTATTGTCAGTGCACCTTGGTTCTGTGTGGGATAATGATATGTTATCCATGTTGGGAAGGGTGTTATACTTTTTTAGGAAAGCATTACATTCTGAATTGAAATGCTTATTATATTTCCCTTTCTGTTCAATGGGAATAAGGCTTAAGCGAGTGAGGTAACTATTTATGAAATGTTATGTGAGCCAGAAGAGAAGACAAGTAGGCTTAGTGAGCTAATGCTTTGTGAAGGAGATGGTAATTGTACTGCTACAAGCACTAATGTGTTGTTAAACTGTTTCTCAGCTGACCAAAAGGACAATTTGGGAGTCATTACAACACCAGTTAAACATGGTAAACATGTAAATATCCCACAAGAGGCCACTGGCAACAATTCAACAACATATGACATATGTAAACCATTTACAGTTGGTATAAAATGTATTAAAATGCTATAATTGAAACATTTAAAGATGAAGAGAAATTCTAGATAAGTGCAGTGAATGGATTACCCTGTGCAGTGAAAAGTTTACAAGGTGCTTTGACATTCTTAAAAGATGCAGTGAAATTATTAATAGGTACAATGAAATGTGTCTATTGCTGGCAGGCAAAACAAGTACTCTGGTCAGTATATCCAGCCTAAAACCTACAATAGAAAGCAACAACAAGATATTGATGCACAGTGGCTTGGAAATCTTTCTCTGGACCTAGGATTTATAATATACTTCCCCAAACAACACACTCATTTATTTTTCTAAATACGGGCTTATTTACATTACGATACATTTTCCGAGACATATTGAGGAAGACTAGATTATTCTGTTGTGTAAACATGCAGATATCGATACCTTGAGGTGCCAAATTTAGAGGTATAGTGCGCCACAATCTCGACACAATCAATTGAGGAAAAATTTGGCTAAATTTTTCCTCAATTGACACCCACAAACCTGCATGGTATGTCTCAAACATTTTGTTATTAATTCAAATAATATGCAAATAATTCCACAGTCAGATCTATGAGCCTTTTATTCTCTCGTAATGTAAATAACCCCTAAGTAAACCAAATTGATCTCTGATGGATTTAGGTCTATGGCTTATACTTAAATACATCAAAATGTTATTGGGAAGTTCATGAAATCATCAGGGTAGATCATCAAGGAATGATTGAATGTTGAGAAGAAGACATAAATTACTTTAAATTGTGATTTTGCCACAGTCCCTGTTAACCTGTGCTACACAGCTTGTTAGCTACATAGGTGGAAATTGAGCGTCATACCATTAATTAATGAGTAATACCTGATAGCCGTTACCCATTTTTCAAATAGAAAAAGAAGTGAAATAGTACGCATGTACAGTGGATATAAAAAGTCTACACACCCCTGTTAAAATACCAGGTTTTTGTGATGAAAAAGAATGAGACAAAGATAAATCATGTCAAAACCTTTTTCACCTTTAATATGACCTATAACGTGAACAATTCAATTGAAAAACAAACTGAAATCTTTGTGAACACCCTTAAACTAACTTTTCTTGTTCAACTTTGTTGAAGCACCTTTTGATTTTATTACAGCACTCAGTCTTTTTGGGTAGGAGTCTATTAGCATGACACATCTTGATGTGGCAATATTTGCCCACTCTTCTGTCTGTCTTCTGACTTTCTTCACTGTGTTCCATGATATATCTAATGAATCTAAAATAATTTGGAAGTTATTTTGTACCCTTCTCCTGACTGATATCTTTCAACAATGAGATCCCTCTGATGCTTTGGAAGCTTTTTCTCTGAGATGCAACTAAGAAAATGTCAGGAAAATCCTACAAGAACAGCTGAACTTTATTTCTGATTAATGAGAGTCACTTTAAATGATTGCATTGACTTCTATTTAAAATGAGTGAATGTGATTGGGGATGTGGCTGTGTTCAGAATTAACCAATGTGTTTGTTTTTCAATTGAAATGTTCACATTATAGGTCACATTGAAAGTTGAAACAGTTCTGCTAAGATTTATCCTTGTCTCATTACTTACATCACAAAAACCTGGACTTTTCACAAGGGTGTGTAGACTTTTTATATCCACTCTATGTGTAAACCACTAAATAGTGGACATCAGGGTAGATGAACCAAGGGATGAACCAAAATTCTCTGCAATTAAATCAAGATAAAACAGAGATTATTGTGTTTGGCAACAAAGGTAAGAGA
Source organism: Esox lucius (assembly GCF_011004845.1). Classification (NCBI taxonomy): domain Eukaryota; kingdom Metazoa; phylum Chordata; class Actinopteri; order Esociformes; family Esocidae; genus Esox; species Esox lucius. Next base: position 47,971,557 of record NC_047585.1, on the reverse strand, counting down.
ACTACTTTTATTAAAGAGCTAGATTCACAGACCATAAAAACCAGGGCCAGGGTTATGTACCAGTGCATAATCTTGGTGTTCTGATAGACTCAGACCTCACGTTTAACAGTCACATCAAGGTGGTCACCAAAACAGCATTCTAACATCTGAAAAATATAGGCAGAATCAAGGGCTTGGTGTCCCAAAAAGACCAAGAGAAGCTCATCCATGCTTTTATCTCTAGTAGGTTTGACTACTGTAATGGCCTCTTAACTGGACTTCCCAAAAATACTGTAAAACAGCTGCAGCTCATTCAGAATGCTGCAGCTAGAATGTTAACCAGGACCAAGAGAACAGAACACATCAATCAGGTTCATAAATCTTTGCACAGGTTTACAGTCAGTTACAGAACAGATTTAAAAGTGGTGCTTTTAGTTTATAAATCACTAAATGGTTTAGGCCTCGAATACATTTCTGATATGTTTGAAGAATACAAACCGCAGGGCTCTTAGATCCATGATCTCAGGTCAGCTAGTAGAACCCAGAGTCCAAACTAAATATGGAGAAGCTGTGTTTAGCATCTATGCTGCTCAAAACTAGGATAAACTACCAAAATATTTTAGACATGCCCCAAAGGTATACATTTTTAAATCCAGGTTAAGAACACTTCTCTTTTCATGTGCCTATTACTGAGGGCTTAAACTTTAGCCTCACAGCTTTTATAGCTTCCTCATAGATATAATATTATGCAATATTTTATCAGTATGATGTATTTTATATTTCTCTCTTTCTTTGATTTAATGTTTCATTATTTTGTTGTTATTCTATTTCTATTTTGCTATGTTTTACCAATTGTTTTTCTGTAATGCAAGTTCTGGTGCTATCATAGGAATAACATCTGTGTAAATGTAACAATCTGCAGATGATGGACAATGCAAGTTCTTGTGCTGCTGTTTAGACATCGATGGTGGGTATTATCTCAAAAAAGGACTGACGAGTCTATCCAAGTGCTGGAGCGCGAGGATTGAGATACCGGGGTGGTTCAGTAAACAGTTATGGGAACTGTAATTCATTGAGGATGAATATAAAATGCACGTACAGACATGGCATAAATTTCCCACTGGAGAGAACCAAGTAAGACATTGATGCAGAGATTATCTCACATAGGGACTGACGGGTCCATCCTATCACTAGAGTGCGAGGATTAAGATACTGGGGTGTTAAAGTTCCTGTACAGTCCCCTGGAAACAGCTGAATTAGAGAACTGTACCAATCTGACTTTTTAAATTCTGTTGAATTTTAAATATTTTCTTTTCATTGTAAATCACATTGAATTAAATCTATGTATGAATTGTGCTATATAAATACACGTGCTTGCTTGCTAGGTAATGCAGTCACTGGGACATTTAATATGCCATGTACTGGTAGGCATTCCTCCACGGACCAGCGCCGGTCCACGGACTGGTGTTTGAGAAACGCTGCCGGATCAAGTTCAGTATACCGTGTGTCAGTAAATAAACTTTCAATGATAAGCAACGTATGGTTGTGTCACGTCACTGCTGGATCCACCCCCCCTCTCGAGCCAGCGTTCAGCATCTTCCTCATATTAGCCACCACCGGTTCGGCCATACCTCCCTGGAGTCCAGGAACCCTACGAGACACAAACTGTGCATCTCTTCTCACATGTTTCTCATTTGTGTTTAGTGAGGTATTTAAAACAATATGTTGTCATTGATTCATTTATGTTCTCGGTAACAGGTCTTTCACTAGTGCACGTCTTACCTTTTCCAGGTTTTGCTGAGTAAGTAGAGATTATGATCTTCGTTTGTTGTCTTCTAGCAGAATATGCTGGTTGTGGTTTAGGGCGCTTTTGTTTCTGTTGTCAATGCTCTGGTGATGTATTTGGACCTCTGTTGGGGAGGTCCTAGTTTGGAACATTAAAGACTTATCTGTTCTGCCCCTCATCGCTTGGTCTCCTTGCGGTTGTTTCCACTATCCTACAATGTTACAGGTGGTTAATAGCAGCAACCAATCAGGAACTACTTGTCAGTATAGCAGTTGAAGTGATCCCTTTTGCTGGGCTCTTGGCAACCATGTAGGGTCAGGGCCAGTCGGAAGCATAAGCCTCACATGATGAGGTTTGAGCCCTGGTAAATATGGGATTAAATCCAATATGCTGACGTAGGCTACTTCCATGGGGAGAAGGGGGAGGTTGTAGAGAATATAAGGAGAGAATTGGGGGTGAAAGGTTTACAAGCCTGAGCTTATTCAACTTGCGGGCCTGAAAAGTGAAGGTGGTTTTATGTTGTATAGAAGCTGTCCTAAACTGGCGTTCTTGTACTGTATATATACATTTTTTTACTTTAATAAGTCACATGAGATGAAGAAGGCCTACATAGCGTGCCTCTCATAGAAGTGCCTTTATAAACGACTAACTTGGACAGTGATGCTAGAACAGCTTATCATTTTGACATCAAGTCCACAAACAGTGGATATAAAAATTCTACACACCCCTGTTAAAATGCCAGGTTTTTGTGATGTAAAAGAATGAGACAGATAAATCATGTCAGAACTTTTTTCACTTTTAATGTGACCTATAATTTGAACAATTAAATAGAAAAACAAACTGAAATCTTTGAGGGGGAAAAATGAAAAATAAAAACCTTACAATAACCTGGTTGCATAAATGTGCACACCCTCTTTTAACTGGGGATGTGGCTGTGTTCAGAATTAACCAATCACATTCACAAATAAAGTTCACCTGTTCTAGTAGGATTTTCCTGATATTTTCTTAGTAGCATCTCAGCAAAAGCCATGGTCCGCAGAGAGCTTCCGAAGCATCAGAGGGATCTCATGCTTGAAAGATATCAGTCAGGAGAAGGGTACAAAATAATTTACAAAGCATTACATACAGTGGGGAGAACAAGTATTTGATACACTGCCAATTTTGCAGGTTTTCCCACTTACAAAACATGTAGAAGTCTGTACTTTATCATAGGTACTCTTAAGCTGTGAGTGACGGAATCTAAAACAACAATCCAGAAAATCACATTGTATGATTTTAAGTAATTCATTTGCATTCTATTGCATGACATAAGTATTTGATACATCGGAAAAGCAGAACTTAATATTTGGTACAGAATCCTTTGTTTGCAGTTATAGAGATCATACGTTTCCTGTAGTTCTTGACCAGGTTTGCACACACTGCAGCAGGAATTTTGGCCTACTCCTCCATACAGACCTTCTCCAGATCCTTCAGGTTTCGGGGCTGTTGCTGGTCAATCTGGACTTTCAGCTCCCTCCAAAGATGTTCTATTGGGTTCAGGACTGGAGACTGGCTAGGCCACTCCAGGACCTTGAGATGCTTCTTATGGACCACTCCTTAGTTGCCCTGGCTGTGTGTTTCGGGTTGTTGTCATGCTGGAAGACCCAGCCATGACCCATCTTCAATGCTCTTACTGAAGAAAGGAGGTTGTTGGCCAAGATCTCACGATACATGGCCCCATCCATCCTCCCCTCAATACGGTGCAGTCGTCCTGTTCCCTTTGCAGAAAAGCATCCCCAAAGAATGATGTTTCCACCTCCATTCTTCACAGATGGGATGGTTTCTTGGGGTTATAATCATCCTTCTTCTTCCTCCAAACACGGCGAGTGGAGTTTAGACCAAAAAGCTCTATTCTTGTCTCATCAGACCACATGACCTTCTCCCATTCCTCCTCTGGATCATCCAGATGGTCATTGGCAAACTTAAAATGGGCCTGGACCTTGCGTGTGCTGCAGGATTTTAATCCATGATGGTGTAATGTGTTACTAATGATTTTCTTTGAGACTGTGGTCCCAGCTCTCGTCAGGTCATTGACCAGGTCCTGCCGTGTAGTTCTGGGCTGATCCCTCACCTTCCTCATGATTATTGATTCCCCACGAGGTGATATCTTGCATGGAAACCCAGAACGAGGGAGATTGACCGTCATCTTGAACTTCTTCCATTTTCTAATAATTGTGCCAACAGTTGTTGCCTTCTCACCAAGCTGCTTGCCTATTGTCCTGTAGCCCATCCCAGCCATGTGCAGGTCTACAATTTTATCCCTGATGTCCTTACACAGCTCTGTGGTCTTGGCCAATGTAGAGAGATAGGAGTCTGTTTGATTAAGTGTGTGGACAGGTGTCTTTTATACAGGTAACGAGTTCAAACAGGTGCAGTTAATACAGATAATGAGTGGAGAACAGGAGGGCTTCTTAAAGAAAAACTAACAGGTCTGTGAGAGCCGGAATTCTTACTGGTTGGTAGGTGATCAAATACTTATGTCATGCAATAAAATGCAAATTGATTATATAAAAATCATACAATGTTATTTTCTGGATTTTACACTCTCACAATTGTAGTGTACCTATGATAAAAAATGACAGACCTCTACATGCTTTGTAAGTAGGAAAACCTGCAAAATCGGCAGTGTATCAAATCACCCAAAGAACACCATACCCATAGTGAAACATGTTGGTAGCAGTATCATGCTTTGGGGCTGTTTTTCTTCAGCTGGAACCGGGGCCTTAGTCAAGGTGGAGGGAATTATGAACAGTTCCAAATACCAGGCAATTTTGGCACAAAACCTTCAGGCGTCTGTTAGAAAGCTGTAGAAGAAGAGGAAGTTCACATTTCAGCACGAGAACAACCCAAAGCACACAAAAGCATGGCTTCACCAGAAGAAGATTAACGTTTTGGAATGACCCAGCCAGAGCCCAGACCTGAATCCAATTGAACATCTGTGGTTGTCAGATTGCGAGATGTCCTCGCAATGTAACAGATTTGGAGCACTTTTGCAAAGAAGATGTGCCATGCTAATAGACTCCTAGCCAAAAAGACTGAGTGCTGTAATAAAATAAAAAGGTGCTTCAACAAAGTATTAGTTTAAAGGTGTGCACTCTTATGCAACCAGGTTATTGTTTTTAATTTTTAATTTTTTCAAAGATTTCCGTTTGTTTTTTAATTGAATTGTTCAAGTTATAGGTCACATTAAAGGTGGGAAAAGTTCTGACATGATTTACCTTTGTCTCATTCTTTTACATTAAAATACATTTTAACAGGGGTGTAAGAGCAATTTTTTTGTCTTTGCCTAAACTCTTATCAAGTGTGTCCACTAGGGGGCTCTTTTTGGGTATTTGGTAATTGAATTTAGGTAGGAACCTTCCTTCAGACGATAGGTGTTGCTTGAGGGAAGGTGCACACAGTTTTTTGACCGCTACACTATGCTACGCTAAGTTATGTCATGCCATGCTGTGCAGGAAGAAAAAATTTATTGGTGAACTATGGATTTATTGACTGTTGATGGACTCTTGCATAATGGGAAATGAAGACCAGTCACGGTAAAATAAACTACAATCCAAGCATACTAACTTATGTGTGGACAATGAACTAAGTAACAACTCAAGTGTGCGCGTCCATTAACAAGCACCGTCAAGCAGCCCTCAGCTGCCTAAAGTATTAGACTTGGCTGCTTACAGGGGTGTGTAGACTTTTTATATCCACTGTATGAGATTACCTGTTGCTGGGGAGAGTCAATGAAAAGGCACAGCTAACCCCAATTATAAACCAATTGGGGTTTAAATTTATCAGCACCCATATACTAGTAATCTTATATACTAGTAATCCAAATATAACAGTTGGAAGTCATGGCATCATGTAGTTTACAAAGTTATGCCTGGTGAGTCAATAGAAAGGCAGTAGGTCGATATGGGCCCTAGTAAATGGCCAGGACGATGCTGCTAATAGAACAAGGACTGTTTTAGAAGGGTGAGGAATTACTAGGTCACTGTCTCCTACAATTCTACTGTAAGTCTTTGGCTGATCCCTTCTCCTGACCTGGTTGGATATGACGGGTCATTGGAAAGGATTAGCCAATGTTCCACCTGGCTATAATAACATGGAGGGAAAAGCCTATTGGTCTTTATCATACTCATGTCAAACCAAAACATGGTTCAAACTGTATTCAAAATCTACTGAGAGTTTTCTCTAACCTACTATGGGGTTGGCTAAGCTGAAATATTCATGAAGATTGTTTATTTCTTGAACGATATGTGTTTGAATATATTTCGATATGAGCCATCCCTGATTTCGCCCCTGTGGGTCAATCGTCTAAATAAGTACAGAAAACATGTTATTGCATAGAAAACACAAATGAACATTTATAACTATATCCTTATACCTGTCTTAAAAATATTTTTTTAACCAATTCAAATGTTGGTGAATTACAGTGAAAACCACACAACAGCAATCTCTCTAGACATAATTTACAGTCTACAGGTGCTGGTCATAAAATTTGAATATCATATAAAAGTTGATTTATTTCAGTAATTCCATTCAAAAAGTGAAACTTGTATAATGTATACATTCATTCCACACAGGAAGATATAAATCAACATTCCACACAGACTGATATATTTCAAGTGTTTATTTCTTTACATTTTGATGATTATAACTGACAACTAATGAAAACCCCAAATTCAGTATCTCAGAAAATTTGAATATTGTGAAAAGGTTCAATTTTGAAGAGATTTGGTGCCACACTCTAATCAGCTAATTAACCCAAAACACCTGCAAAGGCCTTTAAACGTTCTCTCAGTCTAGTTCTGTAGGCAACACAATCATGGGGAAGACTGCTGACTTGGACTGCTGTCCAAAAGACGACCATTGACACCTTGGACAAGGAGGGCAAGACACAAAAGCTCATAGCTAAAGAGCCTGGCTGTTCACAGAGCTCTGTGTCCAAGCACATTAATAGAGAGGCGAAGGGAAGGAAAGGATGTGGTAGAAAATAGAGTACAAGCAATAGGGATAACCGCACCCTGGAGAGGATTGTGAAACAAAACCCATTCAAAATGTGAGGGAGATTCACAGAGAGTGGACTGCAGCTGGAATCAGTGCTTCAAGAACCACCACGCACAGACGTATGCAAAACATGGGTTTCAGCTGTTGAATTCCTTGTGTAAAGCCACTCTTGAACAAGACACAGCATCAGAAGCGTCTCGTCTGGGCTAAAGACAAAAAGGACTGGACTGCTGCTGAGTTATGTTCTCTGATGAAAGTCAATGTTGCATTTCCTTTGGAAATCAAGGTCCCAGAGTCTGGAGGAAGAGAGGAGAGGCACAGAATCCACGTTCCTTGAAGTCCAGTGTAAAGTTTCCACAGTCAGTGATGGTTTGGGGTGCCATGTCATCTGCTGGTGTTGGTCCACTGTGTTTTCTGAGGTCCAAGGTCAACGCAGCCGTCTACCAGGAAGTTTTAGAGCATTTCATGCTTCCTGCTGCTGACCAACTTTATGGAGATGCAGATTTCATTTTCCAACAGGACTTGGCACCTGCACACAGTGCCAAAGATACCAGTACCTGGTTTAAGGACCATGGTATTCCTGTTCTTAATTGGCCAGCAAACTCGCCTGACCTCAACCCTATAGAAAGTCTATTGGGTATTGTGAAGAAGAAGATGCGATACGCCAGACCCAACAATGCAGAAGAGCTGAAGGCCACTATCAGAGCAACCTGTGCTCTTATAATACCTGAGCAGTGCCACAGACTGATCGACTCCATGCCACGCTGCATTGCTGCAGTAATTCAGGCAAAAGGAGCCCCAGCTAAGTATTGAGTGCTGTACATGCTCATACTTTTCAGTTGGCCAACATATTTTTTTTGTATTGGTTTTAAGTAATATTCAAATTTTCTGAGATACTGAATTTGGGATTTTCATTAGTTGTCAGTTATAATCATCACAATTAAAAGAAATAAACATTTGAAATATATCTGTCTGTGTGTACTGAATGAATATAATATACAAGTTTCACTTTTTGAATGGAATTACTGAAATAAATAAACTTTTTGATGATATTCTAATTTTATGACCAGCACCAGTATAATATAATGCAAATTGCTAAATTCTGGAATCAATCTAATTCATTTAATGAAGCTCTTTTTACATCAGCAGTTGCCTTAATGTGCTGTTACAGATACCCAGCCTGAAACCCCAAAGACCAAGCAACCAGAGTTAATGCACAGCGGCCAGGAAAAACTCCCTAGTAGGGTTTTACCTGATCAGAGCAGGTCAATAAATGCAAGTGGGCTGTGACCAGAGTCCTTAAATAGAATCAAAGTCCACTGCATAAACAGGTAGGCAGGACAGGGACATTCAGGTGGGATGAGGGCAGTGGCAGTGGCAGCAGGACTCATCAGGCAGCAACTTGATCTGCAACACAACCAGGAGAACTTTGGACAGGGAATGCAACAAGTAATTTGCGTTAGGTAGTTCTGAGGTATGAGCCAAGGGCTCATGTCCTCTTATGGTCAAACAGGAAATCAGAGAAGATAGGGAACCACAATGAGTTACTGGAACACATTATGGTTATTGATTAATTAATACAGTTTTATATTAGTATTATAATAGTGTAATCCTCTCCCCATTTATAAGTATATTTGTATGTGGAGTAACACATTTACCACCAAAATATAAACATTATTTAAATCACATATTCTAGAAATGCACATATCTGTTCTCGCTATAGACCAGGTTTCAATACGCTATAAAAACCCAATCTATAGACCAGGGTTTAATACTCTATAGAACCCTCACTGTACACCTGGGTTTAATACTCTATAGAACCCTCACTGTACACCTGGGTTCAATACACTATGGAACCCACTCTATAGACCAGGGTTTAATACACTATAGAACCCACTCTACAGACCAGGGTTCAATCCGCTCTAGAACCCACTCTACAGACCAGGATTCAATCCGCTATGGAATCCACTTTATAGACCAGGGTTCAATACACTATAGAACCCACTCTATAGACCAGAGTTCAATCCGCTATAGAACCCACTATATAGATCAGGGCTCAATACACTATAGAAGCCTCACTGTAAACCAGAGTTCAATACTCTGTAGAACCCTCACTATAGACCATGTTTCAATACTCTGTAGAACCCTCAATGTAGACCAGGGTTCAATACTCTGTAGAACCCTCAATGTAGACCAGGGTTCAATACTCTGTAGAAGCCTCACTGTACACCTGGGTTCAATACACTATGGAACCCACTTTATAGACCAGGGTTCAATACACTATAGAACCCACTCTATAGACCAGAGTTCAATCCGCTATAGAACCCACTTTATAGACCAGGGTTCAATACACTATGGAACCTACTCTATAGACCAGGGTTTAATACACTATAGAACCCTCACTATAGACCATGGTTCAATACTCTGTAGAACCCTCAATGTAGACCTGGGTTCAATACTCTGGAGACCAGAGTTCAATTATACATCAATTGCATTTAAAAATACAGTGTAGGAAATGTTACTTTGTTTAGCAGCAGTGTTAACCACTTAATCATTTTATGCAATATGTAAATGTTTTACTTTACCATCCTGTATATGCACACTTTAAAACTATTAACGGCTTGGAAAGTACTTCATAATTAATGCTAAATATGAATATACTTGCAACAAAAGAATTTGACAAAGACAATGGGTACATTATTAGTTACAAAATTTGACATGCATTTCAACCAGCAGGGGTCATATTATGTGGACTGTGTCAACCTGGGGTTCACAGGTTGCAAGGGTGCTCCAGGGTTCCTGTCTGACCCTGTCAGGATCTTATGAGAACGTGACATTTACTAAATACCAAGGTCTACTCCATTTAAATTTCAGTAAATTCAGACAGTAAAAATAAATAAAAGATCTACATGGAAATGCATTAAAGAGCTTTTGATGTTCTAGCAGACATTTATCTTCTATTGCCCATAGACAGCTAATGAACGTGTTGCATTATATCCCATTAAGATGCACAGTTTAAGACAATGCAAAAACATCTACCTTTTCTATTCTCTCCTTTGCCCTCTCTTTCTGTTTCTCCCTTTTTCTGTCACTCTGTCAAAAACACAGGTACACACACATACATGTACATGCATTTCATGCACACACACATACATGTACATGCATTTCATGCACACACACATACATGTACATGCATTTCATGCACACACACATACATGTACATGCATGTCATGCACACACATTTGTTTTTCTATCCTTGCAGGGAATTATCCCTAACCCTTTACCCAACCCTAACATTAACCTCAATGACCTTCATGCTTAAACTTAGTCAAGTCCCGATTCCTAACCCCAATTCTAACACTTACCCCAATTCAATCCACAATTTTAACACTTAACCCAATTCAATCCACAATTCTAACACTTAACCCAATTCTAACCCCAATTGTTAGTTTATCCTGTAATTACCCCTAAGCCTGAAATACTATTTTTCCTTGTGGGACCAAATTATGGGGTTTTACCTTCTTTGTGGGGACGTCTGGTCTCCACATGAATAGTTAGACCTGGATCTCACACACACACACGCACACACACACACACACACACACACACACACACACACACTGTATTTATACATGCTTGACAGGCAGGAAGCCCAACATGACTAACTGTTTCTAAAGACATCCTGTCACGAGGTCTGCCTAAATGAAACTTGAGGGAGCAGCTTTGGCAGCCATCAGAGAGATGTGAGTGGTGGGGCCGATGTTATTCATGCTCATTCTCATACCATCATTTAAGTTGCAATAAGATCTGAGTTGTGTTGTGTAGTTAATTATTATTATTTATTTATTATTCATCATACAAAAGTGGTTACTAAGAAAACTGAGCTCTATTCTCAAGTTTGGTCAAGTATGATTCATCTGCACTTGTTGCAAAGTGAATAATTTGGGGAAGGAAGTTTTAACCATTTGCCAGACACTTATCCAGATCAACAAAAGGAGCAAGTAAGTATAAGTGCTTGCTCAAGGACACAGCTACAGATTGTCGGCTCAGGAATTGAAAGGAGCAACTTTTCGGATGCCGGCCCAACACTCTAACCACTAAGCTATCTGCCACCCCCAGACATTGGGAGAGCTTCAAAGTTTACAACCTATTAAAATAGTAAAAGTGGTGTTATGAAGCAAATTGAGCTTTAGCTAGCTTCCAAGCTCTTTAAGGGATTATGACAACAACCACTGAGAAGCTGCTGACAACTTCCTTTTTTCACTTCCTCTGACTAAAGCACAAGTGGAAAATTACAGAATAACTGCCTATCTGAATCAACACAACAGTTCAGACAGCTGATTTCTAACTGTGAGGGCACAAGTAGTCCCAAATGACACCCTATTAAGTTGACCATGGTAGTGCATTCTGGGGAATAGGGTGTAATTTGGAATGCCAGCAAAAATGCCGCACTAATGAATAGGGTTATGTATATGACTGCATCTTGTGGCATAAATGTTTACAGGAAGAACACGATAGTTATTTTATTGTGACAATAAAGATTACAGGATAATTTAAGGGTATGTTAGTTTGAAGTTTATGGTGTTACACAGTAGTAGTAGAAAGTAAGGTTAAAAGGGGAAGAAGATCCACAATATTGTTTTTTTTACGTATGTATTTTTGTTGTATTATTAGAAAATAATTGAAGAACAGTGAAGAGAAGAATGACCTGCTCCAGAAAATAATTAAGAGACCACTGCACCTTTTTCTTTCCTTTCCAAAAAAGTTGAAAAGGAAGGTTTTGAGTGAGGAACAGAAGGGTTCAAATTAATAGACCACTGCAAATTGAACGCTTCTGTTTTCAACTGTTGGAAAGGAAAGAAAAAGGTGCAGTGCTCTCGTACTTTCTTCCTGTATATACAATACGGTGAACTAACTGGTAAGCATTTGAAATTAGGGTATAAGAGTACATCTATTCATTATTGTACACATTTACAGATCGATAGTCTTTATTTACCATAATTTACCAGTAAGTATGCCATGAACAGATCCTTATTTACAGAAACAACCTGGGAACAATTAAGTTTACCAGTCAACTTTTGTCAACTCCCAGATTAAAACAAGCTAACTGTCTTTACTGGCCCAAAATGCTAGACTGCTCAAGCTAAACTCAGGACATTAAAGGAACTTATTTAGCCCTGGGCAGGGGCGCAACTACCCAGTGTTAGGGGGGTACGCAGAAACAACAAATAAAAAAGTGTGCCGGACATCATCATGTATGGGCTTGAAATAATAAAGGTTTATTTTAAATGTATATCAGACAGCCACTGTAAGCCTACCATAATTATATGGTATATGTACACAAATATATACATATTATTAACAATGTTAACAAATAATAAACAGTTACAAACAGAATAAACAGTTACAAACAGAATAAACAGTTAGAACTATTCAGTCACCGGTTCTTGATGCCCAATGTTGCTACCAAACATTCAAAAGCGCAGAAGTGCTCTTTGGTTTCTACTAAATTGTAACATGGCGTGCCTTTTCACTTACATATTTATCTAGTATTGCATCAAATAAAATGGTTTGTGCCACACTGTTTTCAATTGAAATAACTGCTAATTGGGTTAAGCGATCATTACTCATGTTGGAACGAAGGTATGTCTTTATCAGCTTTAGCTTGCTGAATGATCTCTCCGCAGTGGCAACTGTCAAAGGCATTGTCAGGAAAACTCTCAGGGCTACTGTTACATTTGGAAAAACCAAATCAAGGTTCTCCTGAAGGAGGAAATGTTATTTATCCAGAGCCTTTTCATGACCCCTATGCCTTTTCATGACCCCTAAGCCTTTTCATGACCCCTAAGCCTTTTCATGACCCCTACCTGTTGCCTTCCCCTGTCTTTCCTGATCCACCATCCTCACACCTGAATAAAATAAACTCGCTTTTAAATATAGCAGCCTAAATAACATTTTTTAATCAGCCTAGTGATGGCATCAGATAAGACAACTATTACGCAGTAAGGTTGTGCTGCTTTTGAAATTACATTAACATTTTGGATTTTAAAAAGTACAAATATGGCACACACACACACACATAGAAAAGTAATTACAGGGTCATATACATACATACATACATACATACATACACACACACACACACACACATATATATATATATATAGCAAAGATCTTTAAAGAGAGAGAGAGAGATGTGACCCTAATTATAGCTTCCATGTCACCCAGCAGATGTAAAGTAGCCTGTATGTCTGACAGCGCAGCTGAGCTAACATGAAGCTAATGGTAAAAATGTTTTTTATATATATATTTGTTTCCATGATAAACCAGCCTTATTGCATAAGTAATGTTTTCCAGCTTCTAGTCATTTATTGTGCATGCTACCTTATATTTACCAGTTGTTATTTTATTTGAATACAATTGAGATACACTCACCTAAAGGATTATTAGGAACACCTGTTCAATTTCTCATTAATGCAATTATCTAATCAACCAATCACATGTTAGTTGCTTCAATGCATTTAGGGGTGTGGTCCTGGTCAAGACAATCTCCTGAACTCCAAACTGAATGTCAGAATGGGAAAAAAAAATGGTTGACCAGGGTTTAATACACTGGTTGTTGGTGCCAGGCGTGCCGGTCTGATTATTTCACAATCTGCTCAGTTACTGGGATTTTCACGCACAACCATTTCTAGGGTTTACAAAGAATGGTGTGAAAAGGGAAAAATATCCAGTATGCGGCAGTCCTGTTGGCGAAAATGCTTTGTTGATGCTAGAGGTCAGAGGAGAATGGGCCGACTGATTCAAGCTGATAGAAGAGCAGCTTTGACTGAAATAACCACTTGTTACGACCGAGGTATGCAGCAAAGCATTTGTGAAGCCACAACACGCACAACCTTGAGGCGGATGGGCTACAACAGCAGAAGACCCCACCAGGTACCACTCATCTCCACTACAAATAGGAAAAAGAGACTACAATTTGCACGAGCTCACCAAAATTGGACAGTTGAAGACTGGAAGAATGTTGCCTGTTCTGTTGAGTCTGGATTTCTGTTGAGACATTCAGATGGTAGAGTCAGAATTTGGCGTAAACAGAATGAGAACATGGATCCATCATGCCTTGTTACCACTGTGCAGGCTGGTGGTGTAATGGTGTGGGGGATGTTTTCTTAGCACACTTAGTGCCAATTGGGCATCATTTAAATACCACGGCCTACCTGAGCATTGTTTTTGACCAAGTCCATCCCTTTATGACCACCATGTACCCATCCTCTGATGGCTACTTCCAGCAGGATAATGCACCATGTCACAAAGCTCGAATCATTTCAAATTGGTTTCTTGAACATGACAATGAGTTCACTGTACTGAAATGGCCCCCACAGTCACCAGATCTCAACCCAATAGAGCATCTTTGGGATGTGGTGGAACGGGAGCTTCGTGCCCTGGATGTGCATCATACAAATCTCCATCAACTGCAAGATGCTATCCTATCAATATGGGCCAACATTTCTAAAGAATAGTTTCAGCACCTTGTTGAATCAATGCCATGTAGAATTAAGGCAGTTCTGAAGGCGAAAGGGGGTCAAACACAGAATTAGTATGGTGTTCCTAATAATCCTTTAGGTGAGTGTATGTCATGCATGGCATTGGTACAATAGGGTTTAACCAAAATCTAAATGTAGATATCAGCAGCAACATTATTTTGCATTAAGTTAGCAAACACTTGCCAGTCAACATTTATATTTGCAAGCCTCCAAGTTTGGTAGCAAATCTATGCGTGATTCCACGGTAAACCAGAGATATTATAGTCGTTTTCCAGATTATTGTCATTTATTGTACATGCTACCTTATATTTTTCAGTTTTCAGCTCAGCAACCTCGGTTTTACATATTCTAAGCTAGCTACATATTCTGGCTGCTACATTCCCAGTGTTAGCAAACGCTAGCTAGTCTGTTAACATGAATATTGTATTTGCAAGCACATCACATTTTAAATCCTACCTGTTGCGTTTCACCATCCACTTATTAAACTGCTGTTGCATCCCTTGACAGGCCATCAAATTTTCCCTATTTCTTTTTCTATTTTTAGCCCCCGACAGCTTTTTTGGTTTATCCATCTCTAAATGTCTAAATAAATTCTATGATGGAATCTTATGAGGTCACCTGTGCCTAGCCTGTTAGTCCTCTAAAATTGATATAACTTTTTATATATATAATAACTTAAATAACTTTTATATACATTTATATAACTTTTATTATTTCAAAACATTTTAACCACCGCTTTGGCACCCCCCATGGTGCAGCGCCCCTATGCGCTGCATATAGCGAAAACCCACTTTTTGCGCCACTGGCCCTGTGGCACCAGGTGAGTGCAATTAATAATGAGAACAGATATCGAAAACCTAGAAGGCCCCTGGACCTTAGAGGGTAAGATTTGAGTGCCCCTGCTCTATACGGCTAGGCTAACCTGACATGCCCTGTAATTAGCGGTTTACAGTTATTAGGTGTCTTGACGTGGGTAGCATAGTCGTGTTAGTCTCAATAGGGTGGATGGCCCATAACTCAGGGCTACATCATGAGGAAACCAAGCAGGTGGCGGTATGTTTTGGTCACGACTGACCTGTAGTGACCGTCTGTCCTCCACTGAGGGATACATAGACTGAAGCGTTCTTACCCATCTGAAATGTGATGCCCAAGGCGAGTAGCACAGGTCTGCAGTCTTTCAGGTAGGACTGTTCTGAAGGAACTGGAACAAGGATGGAGGATTTGGGCAGTTCCTGATCCACACAGTCAAAACTATTTTCTGTGCACCTTAATGGTGAAACCAGCTTACTTTGGAGGCTAGGATAGCACAGTATCTACCTGCCTTCAAAAAACACTTTGAAAACTTATCATACAGTGCTTGCACCACCTCTATAGTCTTTTGTTAACATTTTATGTTCATTTGTACAGGCTTCTATCCAGCACTGATCTTTGCTCATAACTAATTCATTGATTATAATGCACTTACTACTAAACTGTGTGGTTGTTTCACCTACCTATTTTAAAAAACATTATATGCACTTACTGCAAACAAAGGAAACTAGTGACATGCACTGCTCTAGTGACATGTTGAATATGTCTGTAAAACAGGTAGGAACAGTTCATTGCTCTAGTGACATGTTGAATATGTCTGTAAAAAGAGGAAGGAACAGTTCATTGCTCTAGTGACATGTTGAATATGTCTGTTAAAACAAGTAGGAACAGTTCATTGCTCTAGTGACATGTTGAATATGTCTGTAAAAACAAGTAGGAACAGTTCATTGCTCTAGTGACATGTTGAATATGTCTGTAAAACAGGTAGGAACAGTTCATTGCTCTAGTGACATGTTGAATATGTCTGTAAAAAGAGGAAGGAACAGTACATTGCTCTAGTGACATGTTGAATATGTCTGTTAAAACAAGTAGGAACAGTTCATTGCTCTAGTGACATGTTGAATATGTCTGTAAAACAGGTAGGAACAGAGCATTGCTCTAGTGACATATTGGATATGTCTGTAAAACAGGTAGGAACAGTGCATTGCTCTAGTGACATGTTGGATATGTCTGTAAAAACAGCAAGGTACAGTGCATTGCTCTAGGGACATGTTGAATATGTCTGTAAAACAGGTAGGAACAGTTCACTGGTCAGCTTTAATGACATGTTGAATATGTCTTTAAAAACAGGTAGGGACAGGGCATTGCTCTAGTGATGTGTAATATGTCTTTAAAAACAATTAGGGACAGGGCATTGCTGTAGTGATGTGTTGAATATGTCTTTAAAACAGGTAGGGACAGGGCATTGCTCTAGTGATGTGTAATATGTCTTTAAAAACAGGAAGGAACACAGCATTGTTCTAGTGAGATGTTGAATATTCCCATTAAAAGCTCACAGTGAATTACAGGAAGTCTAAAGGCTGCAGTCACGCCCCAGTTATCATCGATGGCACTGAGGTGGAGTGTGTCCAGCTTCAAATTCCTAGGTGTCCACATCTCCAAGGACCTCTCCTGGACCCTCAACACCCCAGCTCTGGTCAAAAAGGCACAGCAGTGCCTTTACTTCTTGAGGAGGCTGAAGAAGGCCTATCTATTTTCCATGATCCTTGTGAACCTATACTGCTGCCCAATTGACAGTGTGCCACAGTGTGGTTTGCTCCGTGGCGACCAGAAGGACCAGCAACATGTGGTGAAAAACCTCCAGCGCAAGCCATCAGGTAGGCGGTACAGGTCTCTTCGTTCCCGCATCAGCAGGCTCAGGCACAGTTTCTTTACAACTACTGTAACCCTGCTGAACTCTGTGACCCATCACCGTTTAGTACTGCCTCTCAAGGACCTTGTTGCACTACTTGCTTGTACTTCTGGACTCTGACACTGCCTTGCAAATTCTGATGAGGACCTTTTTAGTTATTACATTTACATGTCGACCTCAGGAACCTAACTGCTGTTATCCCTGCATTTCACTGCCTTACATCTCCAACTTCCTCAATTGCAGAATTGTCAGAATTGAGGACACAACTGTTAATTCCCACTTGTACATACATTATACTTAATACTTTTCTGCTCTCCCATATTTGCCTGCATTGCACATTTAGAATTGCCATTTACACTGTATTTGGTTTCATTGGATCTATATACTCCACTTGTAACATATACTATACTGAATACTTGTAGATTTCCTGCCCTCTTCTATTTGCATTTCTGGTTAGATGCTTACTGCATTTCATTCATCGTGCTGTTCAATGCCAGTGAAGTAGAATCTAATCTAAATCTACAAAGGGGAAAGCAGGCAAGCACGTGTCTGAGCATGTTATAAAATGGTAAAAACGCTCCAACAAAAC
Source organism: Esox lucius (assembly GCF_011004845.1). Taxonomy (NCBI): domain Eukaryota; kingdom Metazoa; phylum Chordata; class Actinopteri; order Esociformes; family Esocidae; genus Esox; species Esox lucius. The sequence goes on along the minus strand of NC_047585.1, from coordinate 47,953,900 downwards.
AAAATTGTATATGACAATCTTATTCTAGATGTCTCTGCACCCAAGTGCTGTTCGTACTGTTCATAACAACCACAAAAATCTTCTTCCTCTGGGACAGTGCATTTATTTTCTGAGTACTTATCCAGAATCTAATGTAATGCAGAGGCCTTATCCAGCATCTAGTTTTATTCTTGGACACCATGACAACCCATATTCTCTGTAACGAAACAAGATTGATTTGTTGGCTCATCTAAAAGCACATGAAGAATGAAAATAAGGCAACACATTAAAACAGGTAAACTGCTCCTTTAAGGCTGTGATTCATTCCAATCACAGCTTAGAAGCATTGCTGCTTTTAAAAGCATTTAACCATTAAACTGACATATGAGGACTGTACTTTAATATGGATATCTCTGAAAGTGTAAACATTGCCTTTGAAATCAGAAATGCTCTAACCCTTGATCAGGTTGAATCACATCCAAACGTTTTAAATTACTAGAATCTCCACTCTCTCAGACAATAGGTTTAAATAACTATAAGTTTAACTATCTAAGACAAAACAATAAAAACTGGATGTAGAGTACATTACATATTCAAGGCCCAATTCCAGCATTATAAAATGTAGAGCAGTGACAGTGGGAGTGTTGAAAGATAGTCAACAACTTGTGACCAGAGACCACAGTGTTGGACAGAGATTTGTTCCTGAAGATACTCTATATTAAAAGAGATTTTTCTGGTCAGCCTGGAGCTGCGTCCTGAATTGAACCTTATTTAGTGCATTACTTTTGTCCAGGGCCCATAAGGCAGTTAATGGGGTTTAATTTGGGACCCTTCAGATGGTGTGAAAGTGAACTATGGGCAATGTAGTATACTAAAAACTGGAAAATATTTTGCAGTATGAAGGGAATAGGGTGTGCTTTGGGACATACTTCATGCTTCAGTTGCATCATTTGGTTGAGTCAAAACACTATCCACATCATGAACAAATCCTGTCCCCACTCAGACATTGACCATTGGGGATTATACTCTTATGTAATCATATAAATACATATAAATGATCTGTCTTAGAGTTTAAGGACACAAATCCAGTGACTCGACATACAGAGATAGAGTCAGAACTAGAGAAAGACATACAGAGATAGAGACAGAACTACAGAAAGACATACAGAGATAGAATCAGAACTAGAGAAAGGCATACAGAGATTGAGTCAGAACTAGAGAAAGACATACAGAGATAAAGTCAGAACTAGAGAAAGACATACAGAGATAGAGTCAGAACTAGAGAAAGACATACAGAGATAGAGTCAGAACTAGAGAAAGATGTAGACAGAGATAGAGCCAAACCTAAAGAAAGATATACAGATAGAAATAGAGTCAGAACTAGAAAAAGACATACAGACAGAGATAGAATCAGAACGAGAGAAAGACATACATGCCTAGCACAATAAATATAGTTATATCTCTGTATGTGATTACACTTCTCATCCGCCATCACTAAGCTTAAAGCTAAACCAAGTGACAGGACAGATCTGCCTTAAAGCTCAATAGCGTGGCTGTAGACTCCCAATGTGAAGTGTTATAATGCTGCAATATCCTGGCAAATGTAAGCCCTGACCCCAGTGTGTAATCAATGAAAAGGAATCAGTAATAGTCTCTACTTTTAAGAGGAAACAAACTATGACGATCCGATCCAATTGTTTGTTTTAGGTTAGAGGGACTAGAACAACAGAGACTAGAACTTAAAAAGAAGTGCACCGAAAAATAAAGTTGTTCATTGGTGGGCAAGTTCATTACTATTCCATTACATGTAGAAACATGGGCACTCATGGTAACTGCAAATAATACATAATACTTAACACTTGTGGCTCTTCAACCCCTGTCCTGGAGGCCTGAAACATTTCTTTTTTTTCTTTCAACCTAGTGGTTAATTGAATTTGCATGTTGTTTGAGTCCTGAATCAGTCCCAGATTACAATGATAGGATGAAAGCAGAAGTATTTCACACATCTAGGACCCAATATAGACCTGTTGATGTGTTTGAAGGTGTTTGTATTTACTGATAAACGCTTGAACAGAGTAACTGGAGAAGGCCACCAGTCATCAGTCTTTAGAATACAATATAGAGAGATTGAGAGATTCAAATCCCTATTCAAATCCCCTTTTGCCCAGCTCTAACCACCAACACATCCCTTTTCCCTACTGGCAACATCCCCAATCCTCATTTGAGTCATGAACCAATAGAATACAGGATGATAAACTGTAGCTAAAAAGGTCACAAAATGCTTTTCACTGCTTAGACACAAATAATAAGTAATCAATCTAAGATTAGTAAAGATGACTCACTAAGGCCCTGAGTTTATCCTTATCTGGTTTTATGGTAAGGCCAGAAACATTTCAGGACTGGACCAATGATCGAGGTATTTTACAGGCCATTCCCGAGACAATAACGTCAGGCCATCACCATCAGAACCCCCAGCTGTTAAAGGAACAAAAACAGATCATTTCCCTGAAATGCATTTCAATGTGTGCTGAATATGGTCCCCCACTGGAACTCATTGGGACCTGGGCCATGACCTTGTTATGAATGGGCCAATCCAAAGGACCCATCGCAACCCTTGAATAGTTTACCATAGTATTGTAAACATAGTGATTATCCCTTATACACTGAATGGCAAATTTCATTCCAACCTGGAACCTGCCCCCCGACCTCCCCACCTCATTCAGTACCACACTTCATAGATTACACCATCTAATTGATGGGTTATGTCTACTATAAGAACTCCCTAGTTAACCATAGGCCCTGTAGTTTCAGCGGTTGAAACCAAAACAGTTTTAATCTCCAGCAGGCAGGAGACAGCCAGTGATGTTGCTCTGTCATATTAACCAACTCTAGACATTATCTTTTCAAACAGATTGGTTTCATGTAACCTGGCAATGATTTCCAATAAATTTAAACTAAAAAAAACTGAGTATCTCTTCACTTTCAGTTGCTAGCCTAGTTGTTTAAAAGAGATAAAGTTCCAGTTCTGGTACAGTTGGGCGTGTCTTACAAAAATATTAGGTTAACCCTGATCGCTCGTCATAGAAAAAGTGTGGGTTTTCTATACTTTAAACGCATTTCTCTACATAAGGTAGGTAAACTGTCAGGCCAAATAAAATAAAAAGTTGGATCAAATATATCTTCTTCTACACCACTGGTCATGGCTCTATCTATACTTTCGAAAAGAATAACTAAAGTATATGGTATAAAATCTCTTTATAACAGGTCAGTTATTCTCCCCCATAAGACACCATTCAGTTCGCTAACAGTGTCTATACTTTTGATGCAACTTCCTTATTGATTTTGATACTGTCTTTATTATTTTACATTTTCATCCATTAAAAAACACTGTTAACCAGATAAACTTATAGCCGTGAATTAATAAATATCCAAACTTTTTAAAAAACTGAATCAAACCCATGACCTTGGTGGTTAGGCACAATGTTCTACCAACTGAGCTCCACACGACTAATCTATTAGCATATAGATTATTTACAATGACTTTAAAAGGACTATATATTATCCAGTATATTACTCCTTTCCCACAACTATCTGGTACAGTAAAATTTATCAAATACTGTCCTTGATAGCATATCCAGAGTAGTTATGTAGTATAGTTTTGCCTATTGCCACTGTGACTCAGTCCAAACTGAGAAAAGTTTAACAAAGTAGTACTAACAATAGCAACCTTATTAAGATAACGTCTTCATCCACCTCGGTCACAAATAAAAATGACTGTATCACCTCGCATCACAAAATGGGACTCCTAAATGTTAGATCCCTTGCTCCAAAGGCAGTTGCAGTAAAATAATTAATCTCTGATTATAAACTAGATGTTATTGGCTTGTGTGAAACATGGCTAAAGCCTGATGAATTCACTGCCCCAAATGAGGCCTCTCCTCCAGGCTACACTAGTGATCATATCCCAGCGCATCCCGAAAAATTCTTTTGAAGTTTTACTCATGAATGTTAACCAGGCTGATAAATCGTTTTTCATCGCTACTATTTACAGGTCCCCCGGGACATACACAATTTTCCTCAGTGAGTCTCCAGAATTCTTGTCTAACCTTGTAGTCATGGCAGATAGTATTCTAAATTCTGGTAATTTCAATATTCAAATGGAAAAGTCCAATGACCATCTTCAAAAAGCCTTTGAAGCCATAATTGACTCAATGGATTTTGTCCAACATGTCTCAAGTCCAACGCACTGCCACAATCAAACGCACTGCCACAATACCTTAGATTTAGTCCTGTCACGAGAAATAGATATTGCAGATCTACTAATTTTCCCCCATAATCCTGGAATATCAGATCATAGTCTTATTATATTTACAGTTAAAACAAGAAACCCACTTGCACCCCAAACAATGACTTTTAAAAGCTGTAATAAAAATCCTCAGACTAAAACAAGAAACTCGCTCCCTGGTACACAGACATACTAGAGCACTCAAGCAAGCCTCCAGAAAGTTGGAGTGAAAATGGCGCTCCACTAAGTTGGAAGTATTCAGACTAGCCTGGATAGACAGTACACTACCATACCAAAAAGCAATCACATCTGCTCGATCAGCCTGATTGAGATTAACAAAACCAATCCAACATTTCTCTTTGATACAGTTGCAAAGTTAACAAAAAAGCAGTGCTCAACAATTGAAGTGGGTCTTCACTTCAGCAGTAATGAATACATGAACTTCTTTGATGAAAAGATCATCACCATAAGAAAACAAATAACTGACATGAATAGGCATATTCCCCAAAATCTCAGTTGTCCTGAGAATGTCCTGAATCTCCCTGACCTGGGGTCAATGGGGACACTTTTCTTTTGATGTTGTACAGTATTGTTCAACACGTTCACTTAATTAGTAAATACTAAACCCACAAACTGTTAACTAGACCCGATTCCAGTCTGGATCCAGACATATTAAACAATTATAGGCCAATATTGAATCTCCTGTTCCTCTCAAAAATCTTAGTTTCTTGTTTCCAAACAACTGAATGCCTTCCTGAAGACAAATAACATTTATGAAATTCTCAGGTCCGGTTTCAGACCCCATCATAGTACTGAGACTGCACTCGTGAAGGTAACAAATTACCTTCTAATGGCCTGAGAAAAAGGTTCTGCATCCATCCTGTTGCTCCTTGATCTTAGTACTGCTTTTGACACTACTGATCACTCCCTTCTCTTGGAGAGACTGGAAACCCATATTGGGCTACATGGACATGTTCTAGCCTGGTTTAAATCTTATTTATCTGAAAGATATCAGTTCGTACGTGTGGATGGTATATCCACTGATAAATCAAAGGCATGTTTTGGTGTTCCACAGGGATCGGTTTTGGGCCCATTATTGTTCTCACTATATATGCTGCCTCTGGGTGATGTAATCCGGAATCACAATGTAAATTTTCACTGTTATGCTGATGACACTGAGTTGTATATTTCAATGAAACATGGAGAAGCCCCAAAATTAGCTACTTTGGAAGCATGCGTTTCAGATATTAGGAAGTGGATGACAGAACTTAAACTGAAGAAAACAGAAATGCTCGTTTTAGGTCCCAAGAAACAAAGAGTTTTGTTGGCAGATCTCACTGTGAACCTCAACAGCTGTATGATCTTATCCCAAAAAACTGTAAGAAACCTCTGCGTTACCCTTAACCCTGACCTCTCCTTTGTAAAATATATCTCAATAGTTGCTTATTTCCATCTTCGGAACATTGCAAAAATGAGAAACTTTTTATCAAAAACCGATGCAGAAAAACGAATCCATGCTTTTGTTACTTCTAGATTTAATTACTGCAATGCTCTTTTTTCTGGTTATCCTGATAAATCAATAAATACACTTCAATTAGTGCTGAACACGGCTGCTAGAATCCTAACTAGTACTAAAAATGTTAACATATTACTCCAGTACTAACCTCATTACACTGGCTGCTTGTTAGGGTTAGGGCTGATTTTAAGGTTTTATTGTTAACCTATAAATCAATACATGGACTTGCTCCTACTTACCTCACTGAAATGATCCAGCCATACATACCTACACGTAACCTACGATCGCAAGATACAGGCCTTTTAATTGTACCTAGAATTTCTAAACAAACAGCCGGAGGCAGGGCCTTCTCTCATAGAACTCCACTACTGTGCAATGATCTGACAGTTAAGGTTAGAAATGCAGACTTGATACGGTCCACCCTTGCTGTCTTGCCAGGTGGACTCTCATAGCCACTAAGATAACCTCCCTCCAATTGCCATTCGGGGGGTGGAGTCACTGGCTTGTTGTTGGATCCCCGTTGCACCCATCATGCAACTTGAGTTAAACTCTGCTCTCATTTCAGGATGGTTGCGGTTGGTTGGTGTCCCTTTGGTTGATGCTTGGCAATGTGGGTGGATTGATTTCCTGCCTGTTGGGCCCTATCTGGGGCCTCCCCCAGATAGAGCCACAGTGTCACTGGACCCCAGTGTCTCAGTGTACCAGGCTTGTACCTGCGGAGTACACTGGTTGGTGTCCCTGTCCAAAGTCCTCCTAGTTGTGTTGCAGATCAAGATGATTCCTGACAATTCCAACTGCCACTCTGCTGCCCCCCCTCCCCCCGGGTTGTCCCTGTCCTTGTCCATCTGGTCATGCTTCTGACCTGGACTAGGTTTAGTAGACATTTCATTATTATAACTTGTACTCTTAATGTTCACCCGGCAGAGCCAGAAGAGGATGGGTCACCCCTCTGAGCCTGATTCCTCTCTAGGTTTCTTCCTAAATTTCAGCCTTCTTAGGGTGTTTTGTACAAGAACTTTGTGACAACTGCTGATGTAAAAAGGCTTTTATAAATAAATCTGATTGATTGTCTCATAACATGCAGAATATACAATACAATCTTCAAATAACCCAAGAAAAAGTATTCTGAAAAGCTCCCTTCCATTGACCTCCTACAACACATGAAGTCCTCATATATGCTTGCAGAGGATATATTTCTGGAACGTATGTAGTCATTATACTGCCCTTATCTGACAGCAAACAGATAACTCACAATGACCTTAAAGGATCTACAATATCCTGAATAAGCCCCTCCTCCTCTGTTCCCCCATACACTGAGTACTGATCACACAACCTACTGATTATTCAACCTTAAAATAACCATTAAATATTAAAAGATTGATGACCTGTGTTGTTTTTTATTTACATTTACAAGCTGTGCAGACAAACTAGGCCAATGTCCCAACCCTACTAAAACTGTACATATAGACTTGTATGAATGCCCCAGTCTCTCTCTCACCTCATCAATCTCCAGATGTACTTAACATAAGGGATCTCAATAGGTATTCTATTCAAGCATGTATGTCAATCTATGTGCAGTTTGGTTATGGAAACAGCAGTTCCCTAGGGTGGATAGCTGCCTGGAACACTGCATCATATGGTGGTCCAGCACTGAAATGTCAAAACAAATTATGTTCAAGATGTTTGCAGGAGAAGGAAGATGTAAAGAAACATACAATGCTACATATTTTGCGCGCCAAATCTGACTGCAAAAGTAGGCTATGTTAGAAGAGAAAGCGATTGATATTCGAATTGCTTAAGGAAAAATAGGCACATCAAAAAGTGAATCAGTTGAATTCTTATTAGCAAAGTGACTATTGTGCGTTGTGCTTTTCCATCCTATTCAACTTTACGCTCTCTGTGCGCGTGTGCATTGAATACAGCAGCTCCGCTCTCAGCAACAGAAATTATGCAGCTGCAAGTACAGAGCGCCGAGCTGATTGGACTCGAACCTGGTCTGCCTCTTTAAGACGACGATCTCCTGTTGAAGAGGGAGGTTGGCCGGTGTTTTTCCACGCACGGGTCACCCATTTTAAAAGACAGAGGTCAGAAACAAAACCTTATAAATACACATTACCGACGTAATTCTCACTATTCATCACTCGCCCGACGCTCTACACTGAAGGGACAGCTCAATTCTAAAGGAATAAAAGGAATTCAAGCAGATACAGGTTGGTTAACGGATCGTCATCTCACCTATCTACACTACATCAACTGTCTGCGAATGATTAGATACACAGGTTACTGTAAGATTCATAATAATATATATTTCCGACTGGGAATATTATCATCTCTAGTAGTTACCTGTGACACATTGTGGTTTAATAGTTTGTTTATCCTTAGGAGTATAATTTCAGCATTAATTATTGCGTGTTTAAAGACGGTCTCATTGAGAAAAAATGCTGCTACTTTATTCATAACAATGAGTATGACACATTTCCACAGGGTTTGTTTTGTCTTTAGATCTCGTTGTCGTACAAATATCCTAATATAAGAAAAAGAGGTGAAGTCTAGATTTCTCAAACCCCTTTTTTGCGTTAACCTTAAAACTTGATACATCTATGATTCACAAATGGATTCACTTGACGGTTATATGTCACTGCTGATGTTTGGGTTTCTTGGGGCTCGGAATGATTTCTGTTTTCGTTAACACGGGCAGTTAATGACTGACTAGTTAACAGACTACAGAAAGAAACAGTGACAGTCTATGACTGAAGATGCTTTGAATAACCAGACTACATTGACTGTGCCGTGCGCCACACATAGTCGGCTTGCTTATATTACAGTCATTTGGCATTTTTTTGATTTTCCATCATGGTTGTTGTTACAGAACGTGTTCGTAATGTATATTATTTCCTCCGTAGACCACAGAGTCTAGGCAGAAACACTGGGATAATAGACCGCCTTGATAAACACCACACGTTCATTTCATTTGTGTGGATACATTATATTCATTTAAACCACTACCTGTTATGTGTGTCAAGCTCAAAAGCCTACATTTCCATCCTTTCAAACGAAAAACATCTCTATAAGAAGCGTTGATCTTTGATAGCCGTACCGGCAGACATCCATAATTTAGGCGGTGTGTGGCTGAACTGAACACAAAGAGAACGATCTTATTATGTTGTCATTGATGACTATGATCGATAGAGGGTGTCTTTTTGCGATCAAACTATTATGCCATAGCCTACATGCGTTACGGGTTAATTTTGGGTAACGATGGCAACAACTATGATGTGATGAATATTTGAGAAAAAGGTTATGATTCAGAGACCACCCATCATTGCCCCTGTGCTTACTAAAGGGCTTGGATGTCTTGCTTTGTATTCATGCAATCCTACTAGAAAAACGAGGTCACTTTCTGTTTCCTTTCCTACATCATTTAAGGCGTTCGAATCTACCTTTTCCAGTACGCCCAGCAAAGAAACTGAAGACACGTCTCGGATGTGTATTGTAGTAGGCAATATGAGACTATGATCCCTCCAAAATCAACCCAATTCTCCGTTTTATGACACCAGCCTGATGTAGGCTTTAGTTATTGCGAATCGCAATGCGAGAAAATGCTCTAGTGTAATTATCGGGAACATGGCAAACACACAAAGGATAGTAGATCTTAAATCCTGTACTACGGATGTTATTTCAGGGAGTGTTGCCACCTCTCTCAATTTGACTGGTTGTTATGCTTAAATACTGCTGCTTCTTTTTGTGGCTATAACAACTATTGAAACTGCTGCTGTGCAAAAACGATTCCGTTTTATTTCGGAGCCTAAACTAAGTGCACGCGTCATTGATAGGGAATTAATTCCAACAGTTAATTAAAATATACACATCTGACCCCCTTGCCTTAGACGGTTGTTATTGTGACTTGCACAGCTTCTTACAATATAGGCCTTTGGGCGGGTTTTTAAGAAGATGCATAGCCTATCTAATGCTTGTAAAAAGTGGCCTTTGCTATGGCTGCCTAGCGATAGGTCAATCAATCAATCAATCAATCAAAATTTATTTATAAAGCGCTTTTTACCACAGCAGTTGTCACAAAGTGCTTTACAGAGACACCCGGCCTTAAACCCCAAGGAGCAAACAACAGTAGTGTTGAATTTCAGTGGCTAGGAAAAACTCCCTAAGAAGGTCGAATATTAGGAAGAAACCTAGAGAGGACCCAGGCTCAGAGGGGTGACCAGTCCTCTTCTGGCTGTGCCGGGTGAAATATTAAGAGTCCAATTGGAATAATAAATACATTTCTCTTGGCTAAATCCAGAGTATATTTGATTTTAGACTAGGTCAGAAGTATGACCAGGTGGACAAGGACAGGAACAGCAACGGTCCCCCCAAACCAGGTAATCCGCAGGTGTGGACCAGGACCTCATCTCCTTCTAAAATTTAAAATTGGAGGAAACTGAGAAAAGTTAGTAGTACATCCCTCATGTCCCCCAGCACAATAATATAGCAGCGTAACACCTTGGAAACTGAGACGGGGGGGGTCCGATAGGTCCGATAGGTGTACTTGACCGGCACATTTGGCTCCCTGATTGACATCTCTTCTTTTTTGCTGTTGCCCAAAACTATTATTTACAGTTACAAAATAATGAACTAAAGACGAGGAATCTGCACTGCAGTCACACATATTTATACAAGCACCTAATTGTTACCTGGAGTGTTGGTGGTTAACCTCGTGGATCTCTAGTTATTGTTCAATATTTGGAAAGAAGAGCCATATGCGAGCCATGAGTCGTTTGTAGTCGGGTAAACGGATCCACACGAGAACGCTCACAGAAAAGACTTGGAATGTCTATTGCTAATTTACTAGGTTCTGCCAACTGTCACCCTATCTGTATCGCGCAGGCAAAAGCAAACATGCCGACCCTTATGACCGAATGTCCCATTTCATGTTAGAAATAACTTTCCTCTTGATGCACGTGCATAGTTATTGAATTTCATGTATTTGTCAACATTTCAATGGGTTAGGGTTAGGAAACAAAAAAAAAGGAACCAGGCAAGCCTAATTCAGCCGGTCCGTGATTAGAAGGGATGGATGTTGTTGCCCTCACTGGATCTCCCATGTGAGAGGCTCTCTGCATTTCTATATTTTTATTTTCACTGTGAAACACATTGAATTGCTTCTATGTATGAATTGTGCTATATAAATAAACTTGCTTGCTTTAACCACTACGCCACAAAGCTGTATGTATGCTGGCTGTCAGTATATTTTGTCATTGTGCATTGTTTAAACTGATTAATGTTTACCTCAACCACAAATAGCATCTATGAACTGTATGGCTTTTGCCACTGGCCGTTTTAACATCTTATTAGCCAGTAATAGGCTTACTAGTATCTGCTAACTTACTAATTGGAATAGTAAGAATTGAGCAATTGCTAGCGAGACAGAAGATGAACTTTACACTGCCAAAGCTATTTAATTTTAATTTCTTTCATTTGTCAATCACATTGATACAATAACTAACAATATAGGTGATGATAATTGACTTTCAAGTGAAAAGATGAGAGAATCGTGGAAACCCCTCCTCTTTTACGCTCACTGCTACTCATTCACTCACTCATTCACTCTCTCATTCACTCACTCATTCAGTAAGAGACATTCGCTCCTTTTGGCCGGCTCCGCTAACTGTACGCATCCAGCAAAAAAGCGTAAAATGATGAGGTGATTATTTATTTTTAACTAACCTAGTTCCAGTTGTTACACATTGATACGTGAAACTCTGTAAACCTAATTTTACCACCTTACGTACTTAAGGTAAAGATTGTATTATCTCCCCCAAAATATTGAACATGTGCGTGTTGAGACTGGGATCTAGCTAGCTCTCCCCTAAACATTCTGACTAAATGGGGCACTGGTGGGAGAGCTAGGAGCCTTGTAGAAATACCTTGAAATCATCCTTCATTCCTCTCCTTAAATTAATCAGAGTTTTTTTGAAACCTCTAATAGGGATCATGGCAGGTTAACATGGACTCGTGGGAGGGATGGAAATCTCAGGCATGCTTAGGTTGCTAATGTTTGGATTAGAGGACAAAATTAGCAGCCCTCCTCACCTCTTCCCTACTAGAGCTTCTCTCTCTCTCTCACTCTCTCACTCATGTATGTTTATATCTGTATAGATGACTATATGGTGCAATGACCTGGGTGCCAGTCAGGGCCATGCAGTGCGCTGAACGTTTAGAGGGTACAGGTGGACCTGGTGAGTAGTACTAGGCTGTTTGCTCTGCTGCCAACTCCTTAGGTCAGTCAGTCAATCAATCACCTTTATTTATAATGCCCTTTTGACATCAGCAGTTGTCACAAAGTGCTTTTACAAAACACCCACTATAGATACGGTTGCACCACTAAAAACAAAAGAAATACGCAACAAGAAACTCCCTGGTACAAAATGGCGCTCCACCAAGTTGGAAGTAATTAGACTAGCCTGGATAGACAGTACACTACAATACTGAAAATCACTCACATCTGCTCGATCAGCTTATTTCTCCAACCTGATTGAGGTGAACAGAAATAATCAAGATTTCTCTTTCGCACAGTGGCAAAGTTAACAAAAAAGCTATTCTCAACATGTGAAGTGGGTCTTCACTTGAGCAGTAATGAATACATTGAATTCTTTGATGAAAATATCATCACAATTAGAAAACAAATAACTAACTCCTCCTTAAATAGGTATATTCCCCCAAATCTCAGTTGTCCTGAGAATGCCCAGAACTTATGTAAGTGTCATTGTGTACAATTCAAGCTAGCAGTGGCCAGTATAAATGTTCCTGAAAGATAGGAATGGTATTGAGTGTAACAGTACTGTGCTACGCCCTATTGAAGGATTTAAGTGTTGATCGTGAATACCAAACAACAGTATTTACTCAAGTGGGTATATACTTTGGTAACCATGGTCATGTTTAGCAACCATGGTCAAATATACAGGACACTGTAGTGGCTTGTACTGTCTGCAGGGGGAAAAAAGACATCGACACTTAACCAGATAGTACTTTACTGTTTGGTGCACTTAAGAATCTTTAACAAGACTGCAGGACCGAAGAGGCTTGCGTATAGATAAAATACACCAGGCCACATGAAGCAGAAGAGTCTCTTTCCCAGATCTCATACTCAACATTGTATATATTGGCATTTCCAAAACTGAAAAGGACAGCCGCAAAGCATGCTGGGATGAAACTTACGAGTAGAGCACTGGGCAGCATTCCTGCTATTCAACAGTATGATATGGGAGATGTGTGCTGGGCTGGAAAGGTCATTTGATTGCTGCCATTGGAGCTGCACTTTAGCTTACAGCATCTCCATAGGACTTGACCATGGTTCAGATGGGTATCAGCATTCTCCTTTTCACCTTTTTCATGCTGTTTTTGGCGCAGGTAATTAATATGATCCTGGATTTAGAACTGGATTTCACAGTTAATGAACTGAACCGTCTTTCTCTTTTAACATACCATTGTCATCATGCCAAGGATCTGTGTGGTATAAAAACCAATCCCAACATGGGAAACACTACAGATGCAAGCATGCAGTGTGCCGTGTTGATATTCAAGTGGTATATTATAACAAAATATTGACAAACAAAACCCTCAACAACAGATCCAAAATCGTCCAGTTAGATTGTATTACCTACCTCTTGTCATGGACCGACGTGATATGTGAAACCAAGTGATGGTCAACAATTATGTGGAACAAATGTGTCAAAACGAATCAACAACCAGGCATGTTTCTTAAATCACTTAAAATGTCAACGTAAATATTTGATCACAGTTTAGTAATTCCAATTTTAAATATTTTCTTGTTTAGTTGGGTGTCTGATAAGTTTAATCAGGCTTGTGTCAGATTCAGCAGTAGGGCCTTCCAGTGTTCAAAAACAACCACATGAAATGTTCAGAGAAACATGTACCATGCCTAAAATCAAACTGGGTTAAAGGATGGTCATGTTGTGGGACTGCTTTCAACTGGCCTCACAAATACCTCAAACATTTTCCCCAGTCATTGACTAAACTTAGTCTGAATGAGTTAAAACAAGCACAAAGTATAATTACTTTAAATTATTCAATTGTTGGCTAGATCTTATTAAACTTTGTATAAACAATTAGAAAACCCTCCCTCCCTTCAACAGCAAGTGTTAAAGGCTAACTAGGTTCCATCAGATGATCCTCTAGCGTCATAAACAAACAACCTGGTTATATATATGAAGTAATCCATATTTATTGACACAGTCCATATCTAGGTTTCTGCTGTTCTGTTTCATAGCAGTGATATCACTCATCCAGTAAATCATGAACTATATTCCTGAACCAGTTTCATAGCAGTGACATCACTCATCCAGTAAATCATGAACTATATTCCTGAACCAGTTTCATAGCAGTTATATCACTCATCCAGTAAATCATTAACTATATTCCTGAACCAGTTTCATTGCAGTGACATCACTCATCCAGTAAATCATGAACTATATTCCTCAACCAGTTTCATAGCAGTGACATCACTCATCCAGTAAATCATGAACTATATTCCTGAACCAGTTTCATAGCAGTGACATCACTCATCCAGTAAATCATGAACTATATTCCTGAACCAGTTTCATAGCAGTTATATCACTCATCCAGTAAATCATGAACTATATTCCTCAACCAGTTTCATAGCAGTGACATCACTCATCCAGTAAATCATGAACTATATTCCTCAACCAGTTTCATAGCAGTGACATCACTCATCCAGTAAATCATGAACTATATTCCTCAACCAGTTTCATAGCAGTGACATCACTCATCCAGTAAATCATGAACTATATTCCTCAACCAGTTTCATAGCAGTTATATCACTCATCCAGTAAATTATGAACTATATTCCTGAACCAGTTTCATTGCAGTGACATCACTCATCCAGTAAATCATGAACTATATTCCTCAACCAGTTTCATTGCAGTGACATCACTCATCCAGTAAATCATGAACTATATTCCTCAACCAGTTTCATTGCAGTGACATCACTCATCCAGTAAATCATGAACTATATTCCTCAACCAGTTTCATAGCAGTGACATCACTCATCCAGTAAATCATGAACTATATTCCTGAACCAGTTTCATAGCAGTGACATCACTCATCCAGTAAATCATGAACTATATTTCTGAACCAGTTTCATAGCAGTTATATCACTCATCCAGTAAATCATGAACTATATTCCTCAACCAGTTTCATAGCAGTGACATCACTCATCCAGTAAATCATGAACTATATTCCACAAACAGTTTCATAGCAGTGACATCACTCATCCAGTAAATCATGAACTATATTCCTGAACCAGTTTCATAGCAGTTATATCACTCATCCAGTAAATCATGAACTATATTCCTGAACCAGTTTCATAGCAGTTATATCACTCATCCAGTAAATCATGAACTATATTCCTGAACCTGTTTCATAGCAGTGACATCACTCATCCAGTAAATCATGAACTATATTCCTGAACCCGTTTCATAGCAGTGACATCACTCATCCAGTAAATCATGAACTATATTCCTGAATCAGTTTCATAGCAGTTTTATCACTCATCCAGTAAATCATGAACTATATTCCTGAACCCGTTTCATAGCAGTGACATCACTCATCCAGTAAATCATGAACTATATTCCTGAATCAGTTTCATAGCAGTTTTATCACTCATCCAGTAAATCATGAACTATATTCCTGAACCCGTTTCATAGCAGTGACATCACTCATCCAGTAAATCATGAACTATATTCCTGAACCAGTAACCTACTTACTCATTTCCAACTTTGGCACATTTTAATTCCTTTATAGTTTCAGAAATTTTAACTGTATTCAGTTAAAGGCACATTTTGCACTGCTGCCAAGGCTATGTGGAATTAAAATCATCCACTGTGTTTGTTTAGTACTGTGAAAAGCCAGGGACTGGGATACTATTTTGGGTGTTTTATCAGTCAACTAGATTATTATGAATGATTGAATGGATGCCAGGTGAGTTCAGTCAACCAACAAACCAACTAATTGGTTGATTGAGGCTGCTGTCTAATCTAAAGGTGAATGGAGTGATGTTTTGTCGCAGTTATGTGTTGTTTTGCCAGTAGTGATATAGTTTTTTAGTATTGATAGAAAGATGATAAATAGATGAATCTTGATATTGTGGTCTTTCTTACAACAAGGAAATGCAATTCTCTCACAGACAAATACATTCTACCGCTTATATTAAAATGTTGTTTCACAGTGAGTGTGAAGGCAGTTGAGGGCCCAGTGCATCTTAAAATAGGTCCATTATGTAAAGTCCCTAAGACTCTGCTTTGTTCTCTCCCTTTTTGACCCCCAGGTCTCACTTGCCTTGGAAGGTCTGGGTTGACCAAGTCCTCTGTGATGTACAGTAAAAGGGTCTATCTGGAGATGCCTCTAGTGCACAAGTCCAAAGATATATGTGTATAAACAGCCTCTAAACACAGTTAAAATAGAATGTTTATATCATCTTTCACTAGTTCTTGCATCCAACTGTCTATGCATTTCAGAGTGATTAGATTTCTCCATCCTCATCCCAGAAACTGGGGCGGGGAAATATTTGTGTTATTGTTTCAGTTGTTGATTCCTGCTTTAGAGACACTGAGCATGTGAGATAAAAAGAGAGAGTGAAAGACAGGTAGGGGAAAAAAACAAACATATTTTCACTAATATACTATAGCTAATCAGCTCAGAAAAATATCTGATGTAAAACTATTTACCTGATTGCTAAAAACAAAAAGGATCAGAATTGGGCTGGCTGTGTAAACAAAATCCATGATCAGCTAATTGGTCATCACCGATCAGAATCCATAAACAGCTAGTGATCAGCTAATGGGTCATCACCGATCAAAATCTGATAGTCACATCTTTGCGCAAAGAACACAGAAAGCTTTTGGTAATAGACACATAAGGTATGTAATCTCTGAATCAGATGTAACACAACAGATGTCTCTCCTAGAATGAGTCCCTTTTTTATTGTTGACGTTGTTAAGCTTATTAAATGAATGCTTTGGCAAGTGGACAGGAGGGTCTTTGCTAGCTTCTGTAGTCCAGTGTTTAGTCAAGGATCCCAAATGTAGCTCTGGACGAACTCGGTGTGATTTAAGTTATTGAGGGTTTGATTATTAGAAGCTGAAGCTAGCCTGACTTACTGTTTCTATGGAATCAAAATAATTAAAGACTGAATGGTGGTCACGTTTCACTGTTGCACTTGGTCCAATGTCCAAGGTCTAACAGTCATCTTAATGTTCCAAGGTCTAACAGTCATCTTAATGGTCCAAGGTCTAACAGTCATCTTAATGGTCCAAGGTCTAACAGTCATCTTAATGGTCAAAGGTCTAACAGTCATCTTTAGCAGTTACTTATAACCTGATCAGAGCTATCTTACTAAGTCCTGTTGTCACTCTCATTGCTGTGGCATTTGGCAAGACAGTTTAAACTTTAACCTTAAACTTTGCTTAACTGTATTAGTGCAGTTGTGTCCTACACGCAGTATCGCACAAAAGTGAGTACCCCTCACATTTGTGCAAATATTTGATTATATCTGTTTGTGACTACACTGAAGAAATGAAACTTTGCTACAATGTAAGGTAGTGAGTGTACAACTTGTATAACAGTGTACATTTGCTAAAATGCTAAAATATTTGCATATTTTGAAATATGCTAAAATATTTGCAAAAATGTGAGGGGTGTCCTCACTTTTGTGAGATACTGTACCTGTCTGCCAATCAAATATATTTACTTAAATACAAACTCCCTGTCAGTTCTAAATCAGCTATGTCAGTTTTTTCAACAAACTGAGTCTGGCTTTAACGTTAGCACTTCAGCAGTAATTATAATGGTCTGTTTTTTATTTTTAATCTATTTGTTGTTGTTGTATAAAATACATGTGCAAGTCAGCCGGACTCCCAGTGCCTTCTTTTGCTTACTTCAATACATCCCAGTGCCTCCCTTTGCTTACTCCATCCCGATGCCTCCTTTTCCTTACTTTAATATGTTGCCAAAAGTTACTAATAAAGAATATCACTCAAACAGCTAAAACACAATGCAAATGTACATTACATTTTATTCATGCAAATAGTAAGCGAATGTAGGGTGCTGTGGGCTGTTGAATAGATCATGCATTGCATTTAGTTTAGAAATGTCTTCTTCCTGGCATATGAAAGAAAAAATGCAACAAGTTGTGGGGTTTTTTCTTCAATGTCGCCTTCTCAGTTATGGTCTTGCCTCGTATCAGCAACTCCCTGCAGACTAGGAAGAGTCAAAGATTGAGATGTGTCATCTGAAACTCATCTTTCTAAGCTGTTCTGCTTGTTATCACATTGCTCACTCAATCAGGAAGTACCAGCACCTACAGGAACCAGAACACATTCAAAAACAATGATTAACAATGATTGAGCTTGCTGGCACCCAACATACCAAAACAAGTTGCTGGGAACATTTCTTTTTTACTTTGGGTTATGAAATGTACCAGGCCCAGTGAGGTACCAGGCCCAGTGAGGTACCAGGCCCAGTGAGGTACTAGTCCAGTGATATCCTGAACCCAGTGAGGCACGCACACATTCTAATCCTGACATGGTGCATTTCCTTTGTTAAGGACCACATGGGCCCTCCTACACTTGGCAGGGAGTAGGATGTAATTCGGGAAAGGAGTGATGCTTATGGACAGCACAAGCTGTTGAAGGGCCTGAGCTGTCGTAGGACCCGAGTCGTCGTAGTGTGATTATTAGTGTTATCTTTCCAGCCATTACTTGGCGTGTGCTACATCTCAGTAGTGTGATCCGTCCAGGCATTACTTGGCGTGTGCTACATCTCAGTAGTGTGATCCGTCCAGGCATTACTTGGCGTGTGCTACATCTCAGTAGTGTGATCCGTCCAGGCATTACTTGGCGTGTGCTACATCTCAGTAGTGTGATCCGTCCAGGCATTACTTGGCGTGTGCTACATCTCAGTAGTGTGATCCGTCCAGGCATTACTTGGCGTGTGCTACATCTCAGTAGTGTGATCCGTCCAGGCATTACTTGGCGTGTGCTACATCTCAGTAGTGTGATCCGTCCAGGCATTACTTGGCGTGTGCTACATCTCAGTAGTGTGATCCGTCCAGGCATTACTTGGCGTGTGCTACATCTCAGTAGTGTGATCCGTCCAGGCATTACTTGGCGTGTGCTACATCTCAGTAGTGTGATCCGTCCAGGCATTACTTGGCGTGTGCTACATCTCAGTGATATCAGTTGTTTGTTTAGGCTGAGGGGTTGTATGCAGATTGACACAGCAGTACCTTTTAAAAACAACTAACTGTAAGTCATTTTCTTTAACTTTTTCAAAATAAGAAAAAGTATTACTGACACGCAAAAATAAATGCAGGCACCCATTGAAAAACACACACTTGGCTAATCAATATATTGGTAGCTTGTATATAACATTTCTCCCGCATATTGGTAGCTTGTATATAACATTTCTACAGTATATTGGTAGCTTGTATATAACATTTCTTTCTTATTTTGGAACAAAATCACTTCCTCTTCATTGTTGTAATATGCATGTGTTCAGACCTGGGTGACATTCTTAAAATGTAGACCCTATTCTGGCCATACTTATGGAAGGTTCTGGCTCCCTAATTGTTAGGTAGCGGGGAAACTGGATTTGTTGACAATCTATTCAACTCTGACTAATCCTCCCTCCATCTCTCCCATCTTCTTCCCCACATCTCCCTCTCACTCCCCCCCATATCCCAATCCTACATCCCCTTCCCTCCTGCAGCATGGCACAGAAGGAGAAACTCCAGTGTCTGAAAGACTTCCACAAGGACACACTGAAGCCTTCCCCAGGGAAGAGCCCAGGCACTCGTCCTGAGGATGAGGCTGAAGGGAAGCCTGTACAGAGGGAGAAGTGGAACTCAAAGCTTGACTTCATCCTGTCTGTCGCAGGTGGCTTTGTGGGGTTAGGAAACGTCTGGCGCTTCCCTTACCTCTGCTACAAGAACGGCGGAGGTGAGTTTGTCTCCTGGACAGTTTCCAGAGTGTCACAGTAAAACAGACCCTGACTGATTCCTCATAATGCACCCCTCAACTTCAATGGAACCTGGCTACAACTTTGGAAATGCCATGGAAATATGTTGAGAAAAGTTGGAAAGAACCTGAATATTCCTCACTGGCCTCTTGCAAAATGTGTCTGTTTTCTGGCCATTACATATGTTTTTCACACATTTGAGATTCACTTGTGTTGATGTAAACCAAAATACTTGATTCCATGTCAAAACAACTTTGTTTCTGAAGGAGGCATGGCATCTCTACAGTTAAAAAGACATTCCAGTTGACCAGTAGTTCCTAGGTTTGCTTCCTTGATGCAGTAACGTCTTCATCACCTTGGATCTCATGTGTTGATGAAGCGTAGCGCGCCGCAACATTGTCTACTGACACATGTTGTGGGAGGGTGAAGAGAACAGGACCAAAGTTGCAGAGTGCTTCACTTTATGCAAATACTCTGCAATGTTTGGTCTATATTGACCAATCAAAGCTCAATATAACTTCAAGTGTGTTGTCAGATTAGCTGTTGTTACAGAGAATCAGAATCAGAGTTTTATTGCCAAGTCAATTTCACTAAAAACTAGGAATTTGTTCTGGTCTGTTAGTGAAGCAATTTTGAACAAAAGAAATAAAAACAATAAGAATAGTGGACTCTGCATAAAAACAGTAGACTAAGCATTAATACAAACCCGATTCCAAAAAAGTTGGGACACTGTACAAATTGTGAGTAAAAAAGGAATGGAATAATTTACAAATCTCAAACTTATATTTAATTCACAATAGAATATAGATAACATATTGAATGTTGAAAGTGAGACATTTTGTAATGTCATGCCAAATATTGACTCATTTTGGATTTCATGAGAGCTACACATTCCAAAAAAGTTGGGACATGTAGCAATAAGAGGCCGGAAAAGTTAAATGTACAGATAAGGACCAGCTGGAGGACCAATTTGCAACTTATTATGTCAATTGGCAACAGGATTGGGTATAAAAAGAGCCTCTCAGAGTGGCAGTGTCTCTCAGAAGTCAAGATGGGCAGAGGATCACCAATTCCCCCAATGCTGCTGCGAAAAACAGTGGAGCAATATCAGAAAGGAGTTTCTCAGAGAAAAACTGCAAAGAGTTTGAAGTTATCATCATCTACAGTGCATAATATCATCCAAAGATTCAGAGAATCTGGAACAATCTCTGTGTTTAAGGGTCAAGGCCAGAAAACCATACTGGATGCCCGTGATCTTCGGGCCCTCAGACGGCACTGCATCTCATACAGGAATGATACTGTAATGGAAATCACAACATGGGCTCAGGAATACTTCCAGAAAACATTGTTGGTGAACACAATCCACCGTGCCATTCGCCGTTGCTGGCTAAAACTCTATAGGTCAAAAAAGAAGCCGTATCTAAACAGGATCCAGAAGTGCAGGCGTTTTCTCTGGGCCAAGGATCATTTAAAATGCACTGTAGCAAACTGGAAAAGTGTTCTGTGGTCAGACGAATCAAAATTTGAAGTTCATTTTGGAAAACTGTCATCCGGACTAAAGAAGACAAGGACAACCCAAGTTGTTATCAGCGTTCAGTTCAGAAGCCTGCATCTCTGATGGTATGGGGTTGCATGAGTGCGTGTGGCATGGGCAGCCTACACATCTGGAAAGGCACCATCAATGCTGACAGTTATATCCAAGTTCTAGAACAACATATGCTCCCATCCAGACGTCGTCTCTTTCAGGGAAGACCTTGCATTTTCCAACATGACAATGCCAGACCACATACTGCATCAATTACAATATCATGGCTGCGTAGAAGAAGGATCCGGGTACTGAAATGGCCAGCCTGCAGTCCAGATCTTTCACCCATGGAAAACATTTGGCGCATCATAAAGAGGAAGGTGCGACAAAGAATACCTAAGACAGTTGAGCAACTAGAAGCCTGTATTAGACAAGATTGGGACAACATTCCTATTCATAAACTTGAGCAACTTGTGTCCTCAGTCCCCAGACGTTTGCAGTCTGTTATAAAAAGAAGAGGGGATGCCACACAGTGGTAAACATGGCCTTGTCCCAACTTTTCTGTGATGTGTTGATGCCATGCAATTTAAAATCAACGTATTTTTCCCTTGAAGTGATACATGTCATCTATGTTGTATTCTGAATAAAATATTGAAATTTGAAACTTCCACATCATTGCATTCTGTTTTTATTCATAATTGTACAGTGTCCCAACTTTTTTGGAATCTGGTTTGTATATTCCAAAAAAATATATACAGCTCTGGAAAAAATTAAGAGACCACTGCAAAATTTAGAGACCACAGTTTTTTTCCTTTCCAAAAAACTTGAAAAGGAAAGTTTTGAGTGAGGAACAGAAGCGTTAAATTTGCAGTGGTCTCTTAATTTCAACTCTCTGTTCCTCACTCAAAACCTTCCTTTTCGACTGTTTTGGAAAGGAAAGAAAAAGGTTCAGTTGTCTCTTAATTTTTTCTGGAACTATATTTTGTAGTAATTTATATAAATATTTTTTACATATTTTTGCATCACTCCAAAGATCACTGATTTATTGTAGATAGATTGGTATAAATAGTACATTTGTTTTGTCCATATTTGTTTTTATTGAACATTACAATTCACTCCTTCAGGTGCATTTCTCATCCCGTACTTCATCTTCCTCTTTGGCGGAGGTCTCCCTGTGTTTTTCCTGGAGGTGGCCCTTGGTCAGTACACATCTGAGGGTGGAATCACCTGCTGGGAAAAGCTTTGTCCCATCTTTACTGGTGAGTCATAGTTATTGACTATATGTATTATTTCATGTATCTGTTGTTATTTAAGGTTACCAACATTTTTATTTTCTTTAGATACTCATTAGCCGCTATTGTTCCTGTCTCAAAAATTAGGTTCCAAACATTAAATAATGTTCCATCAATAAAAAGTAATAACTTTTCAATGACCAAAACTGGGCAACATTAATTAGAAGAGAAAAGCATTATTGGTGAAATAAAATTTAATCTTTAGCAGCAGTCAAAAGTTGCGATGTACAAATGGCTTTAAGGAATAATCCACAATTAATGGGCATTTCTGATTCATGCCATGCCATTACACACTTCCAGTTTAGTATATTAGTTTTTATTTTAGTAGTCGTTTTGTGTATTAGTTGTTGTTTTGTGTATTAGTTATTACTTTGAGTTCCTACAGCCTTATTTCGTTGATACTGCCTGGTTGCTAGGCAGCCAGTGCTGCAGATGCATCCTGTTGTCTTTAGACCGCCCTCCTCTCCTAACAGACAACTAACTGCCAACTGATATGCTTCACAAAACTATTGATGCTGTGTACAGAGAGTTGAGGGGGAGTGACTCCTTCACTACAGTAGTGACTCCTGCACTACAGTAGTGACTCATGGCCTACAGTAGATAGGACACTGTTCTACACAGTTATGTCTTGGGCCACTGGTTTTACTTTTGCAGCTGAAACCACATTGTCTTGCTTCTCTGCAATTTTTTTTGCAATGTGTCATTCTGCACATGTGGTCATTCTTCCTTCCTTCCATACTTACAAAGCCAACGCTGAATATTTAGTGATCTACACAAAAACACAAACTAACACAGACAAAGCCCTTGAGTCTCAGCTGTGCCTTGTGCTGGATTCTAGGTTGCTATAGCAGCAGCAGAGGAAAACATTAGGGAGATGCCTAGCAATAAAGTCTGGAAACAGAATGACAGACAGAATACCAGACTAAGACTCATAGAAAGACATAAACAGAAAATAAGTTACTGCTTTTAGGTTGTCTATGAATTAGTGTAGATGGTACAATGTGTCTGTATGTCAGTGTAGATGGTACAAGGTGCCTGTGTGTCAGTGTAGATGGTACAAGGTGCCTGTGTGTCAGTGTAGATGGTACAAGGTGCCTGTGTGTCAGTGTAGATGGTACAATGTGCCTGTGTGTCAGTGTAGATGGTACAAGGTGTCTGTGTATCAGTGTAGATGGTACAAGGTGTCTGTGTGGCATTGTAGATGGTACAAGTTGTCTGTGTGTCAGGGTAGATGGTACAAGTTGTCTGTGTGTCAGGGTAGATGGTACAAGGTGTCTGTGAGTCAGGGTAGATGGTACAAGTTGTCTGTGTGTCAGGGTAGATGGTACAAGTTGTCTGTGTGTCAGGGTAGATTGTACAAGGTGTCTGTGAGTCAGGGTAGATGGTACAAGTTGTCTGTGTGTCAGAGTAGATGGTACAAGGTGTCTGTGTGTCAGTGTAGATGGTACAAGGTGTCTGTGTGTCAGTGTAGATGGTACAAGGTGCCTGTGTGTCAGTGTAGATGGTACAAGGTGCCTGTGTGTCAGTGTAGATGGTACAAGGTGCCTGTGTGTCAGTGTAGATGGTACAAGGTGCCTGTGTGTCAGTGTAGATGGTACAAGGTGCCTGTGTGTCAGTGTAGATGGTACAAGGTGTCTGTGTGTCAGTGTAGATGGTACAAGTTGTCTGTGTGGCATTGTAGATGGTTCAAGTTGTCTGTGTGTCAGTGTAGATGGTACAAGTTGTCTGTGTGTCAGAGTAGATGGTACAAGTTGTCTGTGTGTCAGTGTAGATGGTACAAGTTGTCTGTGTGTCAGTGTAGATGGTACAAGGTGTCTGTGTGTCAGTGTAGATGGTACAAGGTGTCAGGGTAGATGGCATAAGGCTGACAACCTCTGTAGACATACCTAGGATATGTCCCAAATGTCACCCTATTTACATATTGGACTATGTACTGGTCTTCAGTATAATGAATAGAATAGGAGGTCTGTTTGGGAATCAGCCAAGCATAGCTCTAGAGCTCTCTACATGTATTATCCATTCAATGGAGATCAGACTAGATCAGCACAGCAAGCTGTTAATTATCAACCCTGGAGGCGGGCCCATTTAATCTTCATCAAGGGTAAAGGACCGAAAGAAGAGAGGGACAGAGAGAAAGAGAGTAGGAGAGGTGAAGGGAGAGAAAGGGAAGGATGGAGAGAGAGAAGACGAGGGGATGGACAGAGAAAGGGAGGGATTGAGAGAGAGAGGGATGGAAGGTGATATTAATTCAGAGTTGAACGAAATCACTTCTAGCTGTTTGTTTCAATACGGATGTTAACATGTTTAACATAAAAAAGCTTATTCTACATACAAAACAAGCACACTCAAATTTAAAATTGTATTCATTTAAATAGTATGGGTGTGTGAGAATGCCTATGTCATGCAATGTGTGGGATGAACATTCATCTACCTGTTTGTGGTTCCCTCCTCAAGGTATCGGCTATGCTTCCATTGTGATCGTGTCTCTCCTCAACATCTACTATATTGTGATCCTGGCATGGGGGCTGTACTACCTGTTCCAGTGCTTCCAGCCGGAGCTGCCCTGGGCTCGCTGTAAGAACTCCTGGAACACAGACCGCTGTGTGGAAGACACCATCCGCAAAAACAAAACCCTGATGCTGGCTGCTAACATTACTAACTTCACTTCACCAGTCACAGAGTTCTGGGAGTGAGTACAATAACTTTTTAATAAATACATTTTAGATATTTTTTTATATTTATGGATGTCCTCAAACTCTATAATCTGTTTAAAGGATTTGATTTATTTAAGTGAGGTAAACAAGCAAGGACAGGCTTATAAAAATACAATCTTATTGCGATATAATTATTGAAAGCTTGTCCTGGTCAGATGTGGTGTGTAAATAGGTGTGGTCTGTTATATTTCACATATTTCCTTTCCAATTTTCCAATTTCCTGCCATGTAATTGGTAGTTCCGACTTTGTCTTATCACAGTTCTAAACGGGCTCAGGAGAGTTGAAAATCTGGACATCTGTCCTCGAGAATATGCCCTGCCTTACTGCTCGCTTAACTCAGACAGTTGACACGGTGGAGGAATCCCCGTTCAACTTTGACCTCACTCAGTTGCAGGCTTCTGTCACAAGGAGTCACTAGATCATGAAGGAGAATGCGCTGCCAATTAAACCCCCACCCTTTGGAGTTTTCCAATCACGACTGTTTTTGACTCACACCCTTAGAAAAAAAAGGTTATCACGGTAAGTAACGTCACTGTGGTGGAATATACTGGACAACTTCTTATTCCTTTTAGTTCCATATTTCCTTTGAGCTATTAATTTCCCTTTAGCTTCTCATCCCTGAGACATTTTGGTACCTATGAGGTGACAAGATAGACAACCTGGTTAGGTAAAAAATGGATCCTACTGCAACCTCTGGATTTTATTGTAGTAAATTATCGTTCTCCTCATACTGTCCTCTGTCTCATCAAATCCGTTTGACCTCCTGCAGCTCCCCGACCCCCTAAGGTCATGTTGACCTATAGCCCTGGCAGAGTTGTTACTGAATGAATGCGTAGTCAAACACTGGGCCAGGAACATGAACAGGGAAATCACTTTTAGCTGAGCGGAGCAGGACAGACTGGCTGGCCGGAGCTGAAGGACTGGCTATAAACCAGTACATACAGCTGGACGTCAGCCACATACTATTGTCATGTTTCAGTGTTGTTTTTATTTTCTGTCTTTCATAAGCGTTGACCCAAAGTGACTATGTACTGTATACTACATTTTGATGAATAGCAGACTCTTATCACGATGGCTGCATTCAAACAAGCATCTCAATTCTTAAACATTTTTGCTAATTTGACTTGAACATGACAGCTGATGTGATTGGTCCATGTCAAAAGATCTGATTGGTCACAATTTACCTCTATGAGTTGACCTTTTAAATTCTGTCCCCTGTTTTTACTGACCCCTTTTTCCCTCCAACACACGACTGTCTTCTTTCCAACAGACGAAATGTCCTCAGCATCTCACGTGGCATCGATGAGATCGGGGAGGTGAAGTGGGACTTGGCTTTGTGTCTGCTGGGCGTTTGGATCATCTGCTTCTTCTGCATCTGGAAGGGAGTCAAATCAACTGGCAAGGTCAGCTGGACTTTATTATTTCACTATTTCACAAATATGATTCATGGAATTGTTTTAAAATTTCTGTCAGACCACATACATTAAGCTAGTATACAAACACAACATTAAAAGGGTAATGATATTCTTGACAAACTATATAAATGGACAAGAGAGATCAGTTAGGCATTCCTAAGGGCTTTAAATTTGTTTGGTATTGTTTTAAAAATGTTTTCTTCATGTTTTTATTGGTTGTTGTTGTAATACACAGCACCACTGTAAATGAGACCTCAGTCTCAGCTGGTTTTCCCTGTTTAAATAAAATACAATAAATAACTCCAAGCACATTCTATTTCATTTTATATAAATGCAAACATCTTAATAAGATACTTAAATGTGCAATAATGTACCAGGCATGAGTCTGTAACTAAAACCTACTGTACCTCCAAAAGCACCCCTTTACACTTTTAGATCCAGACAAACTCACCTGATTCCACCCATTAAGGGATATCGAGAGAAGTTGGCATTGTTTTACACCTACAATTTTAATACAATTAATTTTCAAATGTTGGTCCAGGAGGGTCAAAACAGTTGTATTTCTCATCCTCTCCTAACCAGGAACTCATTTAGACATGAAGACACCAGCTGTATTTCTCATCTTTTTCTAACCAGGAACTCATTAAGACATGAAGACACCAGCTGTATTTCTCATCCTCTCCTAACTAGGAACTCATTAAGACATGAAGACACCAGCTGTATTTCTCATCCTCTCCTAACTAGGAACTCATTAAGACCTGAAGACACCAGCTGTATTTCTCATCCTCTCCTAGCTAGGAACTCATTAAGACATGAAGACACCAGCTGTATTTCTCATCCTCTCCTAACTAGGAACTCATTAAGACATGAAGACACCAGCTGTATTTCTCATCCTCTCCTAACTAGGAACTCATTTAGACCTGAAGACACCAGTTGTATTTCTCATCCTCTCCTAGCTAGGAACTCATTAAGACATGAAGACACCAGCTGTATTTCTCATCCTCTCCTAACTAGGAACTCATTAAGACATGAAGACACCAGCTGTATTTCTCATCCTCTCCTAACTAGGAACTCATTTAGACCTGAAGACACCAGTTGTATTTCTCATCCTCTCCTAGCTAGGAACTCATTAAGACATGAAGACACCAGCTGTATTTCTCATCCTCTCCTAACTAGGAACTCATTTAGACCTGAAGACACCAGTTGTATTTCTCATCCTCTCCTAGCTAGGAACTCATTAAGACATGAAGACACCAGCTGTATTTCTCATCCTCTCCTAACTAGGAACTCATTAAGACATGAAGACACCAGCTGTATTTCTCATCCTCTCCTAACTAGGAACTCATTTAGACCTGAAGACACCAGTTGTATTTCTCATCCTCTCCTAACTAGGAACTCATTAAGACCTGAAGACACCAGTTGTATTTCTCATCCTCTCCTAGCTAGGAACTCATTTAGACCTGAGACACCAGCTTATTGCAATTAACAGTCAAGTTAAAAAATAAAATAGTGTTTCAGGCCTCCTGAATTCCTGAATTGTTTAAAATGTCTGTGTGTGGGAGATTTTTAGCGTTGAGTAAATAGGCTCATACATGTTGTGTCCTCTGTTTCCTCTAAGGTGGTTTATGTCACTGCCACATTCCCCTTCGTCATGCTGATCATTCTGTTAATCCGTGGTGTCACTCTCCCCGGAGCAGCTGAAGGAATCAAGTTCTACTTGTACCCAGACTTGCAACGACTCAAAGACCCCGAGGTAGAATCACTTTACCTGACTTTGCTCTGTCTGGGACTTTTCAATTATTCTTTCAGCTCTGGCCATCATTCATACAACATACTTTGACCAATATCTCATTGCTAAACTCCTCTGAGGTCACATTTGCAGTATATACGGTGTGTCCAATGCATTTCTATTACATTTCTTGTGCAGTACAAAATCGGCATAGTAAAACTCATTTAAGCTGGCAAAACCATTTAATTTCGAAATTGTTTAAGCCTAAAATTTGACTTTGAATATCTATGTTTTATAAAACACAGTTAAATCTCCATATCGAACAGAGAGGGAGGAAAAGGATGTGCTTTTGTAATGCCTCAACATAGTTTCAATGAGGCTTGCTTGGTTGATAGGTTCATTTTATATAGTTGTCCTTTTGCGAATGTAATAAGGAAAAATGTAACATCCCAATTTGTCAAAATATTCCGCAAGGCAAGTTTATTTGTAAATCACATTTTCTACATGGGGCAATTCAGTTATTTTAAAGTGCTTACATTATAAAATAAATATCAGGCATACTAGAAATAGGATACAAATAAAAAAATCACATTTGAGATGACGAAAATATATTATTACAAGATTAATAAAAGGGAGAAAACCTAAATGTTCTTAGCCTCGATTTAAGTGGTAAAGTTTGGAGCAAGTCTAACATTTTCTGTTAGTTTGTTCCAACTCAGCACAGCATAATGTCTGCCTCACCAGCCTTTGTCCGTACTCTGGAAACCAAACCCTGATGACATGAGGGGTCTAGAGGGGTCTACTGGGTGTATGGAGGTCTGAGATGTAGCATTCAGTGAATTAGACGAGTATTAGTACCTTCAAATCTGTTCTATGAGATACAGGAAGCCAGTGCAGAGACCGGAGAATTGGTGAAATTTGTTCTGCTTTCTTAGTTTTTGTTAGAACTCAAGCAGCAGCATTCTGAATGAGCTGCAGTTTTCTGAGGGGTGTTATAGAGAGACCTGAAGACAGGCCATTACAGTAGTCCAACCTACAGGAAATAAAAGCGTAGATATGTTTTTCCAGATCTTGTCTGGATATGAATCCTCTAATTCTGACTATGGTTTTAAGCTGATAATAGGCAGATTTTATTATTAATTTCATGTGGCTCTTGACTTTAACTTGGCTTTTAGTCTTTTGATAGTGTGTCAATGTAATCATTAACTGTCAGTCTCTTGTCTTTGAAATCAAAGACTGTTATTTCTGTTTTATCTGTATTTAGTTGCAAAAAGATGTGGCACATCCAATCATTGATTTGTTCAAGGCACTAGTGGAGTGGGTCTATGGGATCATAGTCACTGGGTGAGAGAACTATATAAATCTGGGCTCATCTGCATAGTTATGATAAGCAATTGTTTTGCTTTGCATGATTTGGGCTAACAGTAGCATATAAATGTTGAATAAAAAAGGCCCCAGGATAGAGCCTTGCTGAACTCCACAAGTCATGCATGTTCTCTCTGATACATAGTTACCTATGGAGACAAAGTATTCCACGTCTTGTAAATAAGACTTGAACCAATTTAGGCCTTTTGGACCAACCCAGCTTGGTGCGGTCAACTGTGTCAAACACCGCACTAAGGTCCAATAACACCAGGATTGACATTTTACCAGAATCAGTATTTCGACACATCAGTGTCGTTTAAAACCGAAAAGGTGAGTCTCAGTGGTGTGATGGGTCCGAAATCCAGATTGGAAAGTGTCAAAGTAACCATTTGAGTTCCTGTTTCTTCCCTTCTACCTCCAGGTTTGGATTGATGCCGGCACTCAGATCTTCTTCTCCTATGCCATATGTCTGGGAGCAATGACATCACTGGGGAGCTACAACAAGTACAAATATAACTGCTACAGGTGGGTGTTATCGCTGGGGGGGGGGGGGGGGGTTGGGGGGTTGATGGTGATGCTGGTGGTGGTGGTGGTGGGGCCTAATCCAATGGTAAGAAAAGTGGGGAACCTAGGTTCCTTTGTGTTCATTAACAACCTCCATGACATATGTGTGACATAGGGACTGTTTGCTGCTGGGAGGCCTCAACAGCGGTACCAGTTTTGTGTCTGGCTTCGCAATATTTTCCGTCCTGGGCTTCATGGCACAAGAGCAAGGGGTGGACATTGCCGATGTGGCAGAGTCAGGTACGAGGTGGTTCAAGTGGCAGTGATGGTGGGCGCTGCTACTTAAAATAAACAAACAATAAACAAAAGCAAAAACAACAATAGAGTTGCTGGTTCAATCCAACAGAAAAAAAAGACAAAACCGAAAGATATTATATAAAGTTAAATGTAAGAATGAAATGGATTCATTTTCAAAAGACGGCCTTGAAATATGGACGTTTCGGAAATCAAACTCCTTGACAAACAACAAGTTACTGTAGAGAAACGGCTTACTCTGGTAAAAGCGTTCATCTATTTAATGTGGATGTCACAGAATTGGATCTGGTTGGATTCTTCAAGCAATCAAGTGTCAAGGAAAATGCTGGTGGGGAAAAATAACATTTCACTGTTAAATTGGATTATCCAGAATGCTAGAGGCGAAGAGTCAAGCCATGCCTGAAAGAACCACGGCGACCTTTTCTTCTCACGATATCCCGTAGATTTAAGAGTGCTGCTCCAGCCTGTTCCAACATGCATCTCTTGTGCCATGTTCAAACAAAACATGACTTAGGTCTGATACATGGGTACTTCATTTTGGATTTAAGTAAGGTCTAGCATACCTACACATCTTTTACAATGTTATTATTTGTTCAGTGGTTGAAGCCCAAAGCAGATTCTGTTGGTTCTGCTTTTTGCTTGTTACGGTTAATTTCAATAATTTGAGCATGCTCTATTAAGTATGCATTTTATTTACTTCTACTGCTGTGCATTTCAAAGGGAAATTGATTCTTGAAGTCATAAACTGTCAAGTAATAAATGACCCATATTTGCAAAAGGATATAACTTTTAGTGTATTCTTCGTGTAATAATGAACAATATCAGCGAAGGTCCCATGATAAGTGATCAACGAGGTTGGTGTATTGGCCAGTTGGTGGTTTTCTCCAGCTCTAAACTCTCTTCATCCCTATCCTTCTGACTAGACTGTACAATGTGTTCCTGTCTGAATGAAGAGATGCAGTGAATGAATGTAGGAACAAATAATTTTTCAGTCATATGGATTTAGCTAGTTGACTAAATGGCCTAGGTTGGTTCATTACTCTAAGCCTCTATCTCCGATATACATTTCCTGCTGCAGCATGGGTTTGAATCCAACCCACTTGCTCTTTCAGCAAATCCTCTATCATGTCTTTTTCCACTCCCTCTGTGCATTAAAGCAAAACCAGTTTATTCATTGACTGATCTAGCTGAATGCATCCATAAACAGTTGACAAGAATAATTATTCTACAGGAGAGTTTAGTGAACAGTGCTGTCTATGTTTTTTGGTACAATGTTCAACTCCTTGTGCTATTAGCAGTATAAAAACACAGGGAAAGTAGAAGTTGGTTTTGTCTGAAGTTATAGCCACTTGATCCTAAGAGATTTTGATTCAGCCGTTGACCAGCTTCAAGCAAGAGATGGTTTTAATTTAATTATTATTACCAAGCCAATTCACTAGGCACAGCTAGCTAGTCAAGTTCTTTTGTTGGGTGCCTTGTCATATTTCACAGTCAAATCAATGCTATGTGTTATGGTTTTTCCTGTTTTGTTTTTTTAACTTCTGTTGTAACAGGTTATCCCAAGGTCTTAACGCCACATTCTCCAGATGTTGCTTTACAATAGGGTTATCCCAAGGTCTTAATGCCACATTCTCCAGATGTTGCTTTACACTAGGGTCATCCCAAGGTCTTAACGCCACATTCTCCAGATGTTGCTTTACACTAGGGTCATCCCAAGGTCTTAACGCCACATTCTCCAGATGTTGATTTACACTAGGGTCATCCCAAGGTCTTAACGCCACATTCTCCAGATGTTGATTTACACTAGGGTTATCCCAAGGTCTTAACACCACATTCTCCAGATGTTGATTTACACTAGGGTTATCCCAAGGTCTTAACGCCACATTCTCCAGATGTTGATTTACACTAGGGTTATCCCAAGGTCTTAATGCCACATTCTCCAGATGATGCTTTACATTAGTTAATTGAGAAGAGGTGATGTATGTTTCCTCTGAACCTGACCCTGTTATTATAGATATTTTTTCTACTACACTAGTTAGGTACCATACTATGTATTCTACTGGAATAGGATAGTTGTTAGGGGATAATAATGTTGAGCTGTTATACTTTTTTGTAAGGCCACTTTGACCTTAATAGTTGTTAAGATCAATCACTAGTCTTGCCATACACCAATTAGTTTATTTAATACTTAGTTCATGAGTTTTTATCATGGCCGTTACATTACATGACGTAAAGGATAAGACGAGACAAGACAGAGCTACTACATTTTGGGGATTTGTTTATTTTGTGAAACATTCGAGTTTGGTCTATGCTATACCTGGACGGCCCCATGTAGGCACCAGACCAGATCAAACAACAGAACCCTGGTTTCTAATTGTGCTTTGTCCTGTTCCTTTCTTGTTCCCTCTAGGTCCTGGCCTAGCCTTCATTGCCTACCCTAAAGCTGTGTCCATGATGCCGCTGCCCACCTTCTGGGCCATTCTCTTCTTCATCATGCTTCTGCTACTGGGTCTCGACAGTCAGGTCAGTAGTCTCATTGTAAATAAAAAAATTGAATTGGATATCTGAATCAGGTTGATTTAGCTGTTATGAATTAAATATCTTAGTCTGAGTCTGAGTTGGAATCAGTAAGAATATTAGATCTGAACCTGATTTTGAATCTAGTTGGATTCTGAGACAGTCATGTCAGTGTCTTCATTATGAATCAAGAAGCTTAATCCAGGTCTGAATCTGCCAGTTCACAACAGGTTGATTGAGACACAGTAGTAAGGAATATTTATTGTCTACAGTCTTAAGGGAAATAACAAAGAATATCACAAATTGTGTCCAAGTTCATTTGAGTTAATAGTTAGACTGTCTCTCTATGCAAGCAACTCACTGGAACCCCAATTGATTGTTACATACCATGTACATTTATTGATGTGATAAATGCCAGTTGCGAGTTTTAATGTTAACCTTTCTCCACCATTGACAGCTCCTTGGTGTGCACACAAAGCAATTACTTTGTGTGAACGTAGACACATCTTGGATATTCATTGTTATTCCCCTTTAACACATTTTATGGACTTGGTTGTTGGTTTCAGTTTGCGTCATTGTGCTATTTACATGGGTCACATGAGTCCACAGAGAAGTAAGTTATGAAACTGAGCTGGCTGGGTTCCAGTGATCAATGTCCACAGTCACTATATTGATAAGAGTCATAGAATGCAGCCAATTTGGAACTAACAAGTACCTGTATGTCACATGGTCTATTTTATTTTCTTATATGGGGGAATTCATGTAACCAAACTCCTGGCTTCATACACAAGATCTATACAGGTCTAAATTGGACAAACAGTCTTAAAGAGGTTAAATCCAGAGAGAAACAAAGCCACCATACATCAGCCCAACATACCAGCTCATTGATGGCATTTAAAGACAGTCATATCATTACTAAACCAGCCAACCTTAAAATAATCTGTATTTTAAATGGATGTGATTAGTAGATGTGTTTAGTAACATTATGTGGCATTTCATTTAAACAGTGTTTGTCATGCTCTTGATCAATACTTACTGATTAATGCCTACACAGACATCATTCCCCAGCTGCTAATTTTGCATGTTAACAACATCCCACTCACTTTTTAATGTAGCCAGTACATACTGCACATTGGTCATGCCTTCATCTAGATGTCAATGCAACCTGAAACCATATATGTTATAGTCGTGTCGTGACCATTTTGAAATTGTAGGCAATCCTAACCTAATCTCTTGTGGGTAGATTAAATGGAAATTAATAACTTCCTTCCTTCACTCCTTCTGGGTAACAGATTAACCTGAATTATAACTAGTCCTAACCATTGGTCTGGTGGTGTCACATCCATCCATATAATATGCCAGCTGATAGTACTCTAAGTTATCACTCATCTTCTATAAATAGGTGTGTTTTGTGATTGCAGTTTAGCGGTATAGGATTCTATTTGCAGCCCTGACTTCTAAAATGTCCAGCATTGTCCTTGGAATACTGAAGTACAGGTTTTAATATAAAAAAAAAAACATGGTTCGGGTTGATTCCATTGAAATTCCGGTGATTTCCAAAAGTTCACTGAAATTACACTATTAGTTTAATGTTTTTGATGAGGATTTATTTTTATTGTAATTTGTTAATTTAAATCCAATATGATTTTATATAAGAACAGGATCTTAGTACTGAATGGAAACATGAGATTGAAAGGACTGGTCTGATGCTGAAATATAAGGAAACACTTTCAACCTTAACATTTCCTACTTCACCTATGCTCTACTAAGGTTTGAAAAACATTTAGTTAACCCCATCTTGACCTTATTATCCAAACCCTTTTGCTCTATATGTTTACACGTGTTGGAAAAACTTCTCAAAATAATAATGTTTTCTAGAAATTCTGGTTGAAAAAGCCCTGGAGACAAGATATGAAAAACAAGACACATTGTAATGCAACTGAGATTTTTGGAAAACAAGTCATCATCTAAAGTGACCAGAGTTTGTAATGTTCATGTTTAAGGAAACCCCAATAACATTTCTTGTCTTTTTCTACAGTTTGTCGAAGTGGAAGGACAGATCACCTCCTTGGTGGATCTGTATCCCTCCTTCCTAAGGAAGGGTTACCGTCGGGAAATCTTCATAGCTATAGTGTGTTCCATAAGCTATCTTCTGGGACTGACTATGGTTACTAGAGTAAGTATTTCCTATTTGGTTTCCTTGACTGTTCACACGGGTCATACTGGATGTTTGTACTGTTACATTTTAGTGGTTGTAGTTAATGTACTCTTCAAAATGGTGTCCCAAATGTTCAGCCCAGTCCTGTAATTGAGCTACACGTACTCTTAACGCTAGCTCTTGGAGCATAGATATAATAAAAAAGTCAATGGACCTTTACCACAACAATGGAAACTTGATGTTGAGGTGAAACATCTATATTTTCAGCTTGCTGGCTAAAACATATGACCCCTATTATTGGGCACCTTACTATTTTGTTCAATAATGTTTTATTTCCTTTTTATTTGTGTTACAAGGTCAGTCTTCTCTTAAGTGTTTACTAGAAAGTTTTAGCTACCTTTCATGCCTTCTGGTGAAGAAAAAGTGATAACATCTGATCATTTTGATATTACATAATGACTGGTCTGTTGTGCAAGTCGAATTTCACGATTTGCAACTTGTCTACAACAATTTCCCGACACACAACATTTGTTTATATAAAAAAAAAAGGTTTCACATACATTTATCATACATATATTTATCATAAATCTCTATAAAAAATGGTGGTGGGCTAGCTGAAAGGGTAAATTTAACTGCAAAATATACCAGTTTTCAAGTGCATTTAATTTTGGACTTAAGAGGATTTAGTTCTCCAACCACTAGAAATGGCCGATAGTAGGGGGATGTTAGCTACAAATGACTTTGATTTGCATCGCAGTTTCTAATCTGCTATATACACAAATTTAAGGCAGAATATATCTCACTTAACTCTTAATATTATGTTGCAGAATCATTTTAATGTATCCAAATTGGACTTGATGGTTTCATGGGCCAGAAATATGACATCAGGAATGATTTGAATATCCACTTTGTTAGATCCAGTTTGTTGACTGTGTTCTATTCAATACAGCATGTATTCCACTGACTTCTTTATTGTGTCTCCTTTGCCTTAATAAAGTAGCCTGTGTTTAGCATCCACTCCATTCCCATATCAGGGCATCACTCCTAATGAATAGAATATAGCATCGAGGGCCTTGGTAAAGGGGAACTGTAAATTCCCAAGAGTCTCACCAAGAGTCTCACCAGTTCCACTTCCTGTTTTCACTACTTCTCATGATAGTCCTTCACTACCAGTCTAAATACGTTGTTGTGGTCTCAGAGATCAACAAACTACTGGACCATTTAAACACATGCACAAC
This sequence comes from Esox lucius, assembly GCF_011004845.1. Lineage (NCBI taxonomy): Eukaryota > Metazoa > Chordata > Actinopteri > Esociformes > Esocidae > Esox > Esox lucius. The sequence continues at coordinate 47,917,298 of NC_047585.1, read as the reverse complement.
TTACTGTCGTTATGTACGTCTCTAGTGTCCTGGTTTGAGCTGAGTTTTCCTGGCATGTCCGTGTGTGCGCATGCGTGTGTGCGTGTGCATGCATGTGTGTGTGTGTCAGTCAATGTAAAACCTGGTATGTTGGCCCCTTAGACAGTCCTTCCCAGCCCCCCAATCAGCCAGAGAGTCTGGGACTTACTTCTTCATGCAGTTTGGACTATGGGACCAGTGCTTTTCCATGACATCACAATCTCATGTTGCCTCTTGTTGAGTATTCTGACTTAGGATGGATCTATTCAAATGGAACGTGTCCATGCCCTAAGGCCATTTATTAGTGCACTATTTTGGCTCCAAACTGCTGTAGTTCATTATCTAGATAATAGGGTGCCATTTGTGACATAAATTAGTGTATCATCAGAGCCGTGGGGTTTGGACACCGTTGTAACTCACTGATTGATCTGCCTCCTTCCCACAGGGAGGCATGTATGTGTTTCAGCTCTTTGACTACTATGCAGCCAGTGGTGTTTGCCTTCTGTGGGTTGCATTCTTTGAATGTGTTGCTGTAGCCTGGGTTTATGGTAAGTATACTCTACCATTTACCTATTGCTACTTTTTGTTTGCTGTGTGGAGCTATGTATGTTAAATGTCCTCAATATCTATTCCAGTTTAGGATATCAATGTCCTCAATATCTATTCCAGTTTAGGATATCAATGTCCTCAATATCTATTCCAGTAAGGATATCATTGTCCTCAAGATCTATTCCAGTTAAGAATATCATTGTCCTCAAGATTTATTCCAGTTAAGGATATCATTGTCCTCAAGATCTATTCCAGTAAGGATATCATTGTCTTCAAGATCTACTCCAGTTAAGGATATCATTGTCCTCAAGATGTATTCCAGTTAAGGATATCAATGTCCTCAAGATGTATTCCAGTAAGGATATCAATGTCCTCAAGATGTATTCCAGTAAGGATATCAATGTCCTCAAGATGTATTCCAGTAAGGATATCAATGTCCTCAAGATCTATTCCAGTTAAGGATATCAGTTAAAACAGTTAAAATGACTTGAGTAGTAATGCTGTATCAAGGGTTGGAACCACCAGGTTTAAACATCTCTATACAAAATACAATCTGACATTAAAAAACAAGTTCTGCCTTGGACAATCTGATCTCTGTCACTGTAATTTTGCATTATATCAACTGACATTATATCAACTGACATTATATTAACTGACATGGCGTGTAAAGACTGGGACACACTGCTACGACATTTATGTCATGTAATCTGATCAAATGCTCATATATTTTCTACACTCATCAGGCGTTGATAATTTCTATGATGCGATTGAGGACATGATTGGCTACAGACCAAACCCCTGGATGAAATGGAGCTGGTCTGTGATCACGCCTTTTCTTTGTGTGGTGAGTATCATTAATACTGACTTTGTCCCAAATAGCATCCTGCTGTATTCCCTCTGTATTGTGCCCTACAGATGCCCTACCAACAGCTATTACTGGACAGAGAGACTAGCAGCTAGAAAGGCTGACAGGTAACCAAAAGGTGGCTACATCGTTTCCCTGAGCTTGTGAGCTAAAACATTGGTTATTTGGTCCTTGAGTGTGACTGTTAAATAATGCAGCAGCCATCTAGGCCTTTATTGTGTAAAAAGGGAAACCCAACTTTCAATTGGACCTTGTGTTCAGTTGACGACTAAATAAAATCTTTAATTTGATACCGAAAGTAGCGAGAGTGAAAGATTCCGGCATGTGTGTCATCTCATTTTCCTTTACCTGTATAATATACTAAAACAGCTGTGTGTGTGTCCATCCTTTATCTCAGTTTTGTATGAAAATCCACAATACAGTCAATTCAACTACAAACCCGATTCCAAAAAAGTTGGGACACTGTACAATTGTGAATAAAAACAGAATGCAATGACATATCAAATGTTTAAACTGAGAAAATGAATCACTTTAAGGCAAAAATAAGTAGATTTTAACACATCTCAAAAAAGGCCATGTTTACCACTGTGTGGCATCCCCTCTTCTTTTTATAACAGACTGCAAACGTCTGGGGACTGAGGAGACAAAATGCTCAAGTTTATGAATAGGAATGTTGTCCCAATCTTGTCTAATACAGGCTTCTAGTTGATCAACTGTCTTAGGTCTTCTTTGTCGCACCTTCCTCTTTATGATGCGCCAAATGTTTTCTATGGGTGAAAGATCTGGACTGCAGGCTAGCCATTTCAGTACCCGGATCCTTCTTTTATGCAGCCATGACATTGTAATTGATGCAGTATGTGGTCTGGCATTGTCATGTTGGAAAATGCAAGGTCTTCCCTGAAAGAGACGACGTCTGGATGGGAGCATATGTTGTTCTAGAACTTGGATATAATTGTCAGCATTGATGGTGCCTTTCCAGATGTGTAGGCTGCCCATGCCACACGCACTCATGCAACCCTATACCATCAGAGATGCAGGCTTCTGAACTGAGTGCTGATAACAACTTGGGTTGTCCTTGTCCTCTTTAATCCGGATGACATGGCGTCCCAGTTTTCCAAAATGAACTTCAAATTTTGATTCGTCTGACCACAGAACACTTTTCCAGTTTGCCACAGTCCATTTTAAATGATCCTTGGCCCAGAGAAAACGTCTGCGCTTCTGGATCCTGTTTAGATACGGCTTCTTTTTTGACCTATAGAGTTTTAGCCAGCAACGGCGAATGGCACGGTGGATTGTGTTCAACAATGTTTTCTGGAAGTATTCCTGAGCCCATGTTGTGATTTCCATTACAGTATCATTCCTGTATGTGATGCAATGCCGTCTGAGGGCCTGAAGATCACGGGCATCCAGTATGGTTTTCCGGCTTTGACCCTTACGCACAGAGATTGTTCCAGATTCTCTGAATCTTTGGATGATATTATGCACTGTAGATGATGATAACTTCAAACTCTTCGCAATTTTTCTCTGAGAAACTCCTTCCTGATATTGCTCCACTATTTTTCAACGGAGCATTGGGGGAATTGATGATCCTCTGCCCATCTTGACTTCTGAGAGACACTGCCACTCTGAGAGGCTTTTTTTATACCCAATTGACATAATAAGTTGCAAATTGGTCCTCCAGGTGTTCCTTATCTGTATATTTAAATTTTCCGGCCTCTTATTGCTACCTGTCCCAACTTTTTTGGAATGTGTAGCTCTCATGAAATCCAAAATGAGCCAATATTTGGCATGACATTACAAAATGTCTCACTTTCAACATTCAATATGTTATCTATATTCTATTGTGAATTAAATAAAAGTTTGAGATTTGTAAATTATTATTATTTCTTTTTTACTCACACTTTGTACAGTGTCCCAACTTTTTTGGAATCGGGTTTGTAGAACCCAGTTTCCAAAAAAGTTTGGACGCTGCATAAAATGTAAATATGAACAGAATTTAATGATGTGCAAATAATGTAAATATTCAAGAAACATATCAAATGTTGAAACTGAGACATTTTATCATTTATTGAAAAGTATATGTCCACTTTGAATTTGATGCCAGCAACATGTTTAAAAAAAGTTGGGACAGGGGCAACAAAAGACTAGAAAGGTTGTAATGCTAAAAAACTAAACCTGATTGAATATCACACAACTAATTAGGTCAGTTGGCAACAGGTCAGTAACATGATTGGGTATTAAAAGATCATTCCAGAGACGATTGGTCTGTCAGAAGTGAGGGTGGGGAGGGGATCACCACTTTGTGAAATACTGTGCAACAATTTAAGAATAATGTTTCTAAACGTAAAATTGCAAAGAGTTTGAGGATCTCATCATCAATGGTACATAATATAATTAAAATATTCAGAGAATCTGGATAAATCTCTGGAGGCTGAAAACCAATATTGGATGGCCATGATCTTCAGGCCCTCAGGAGGCACTGCATTAAAATCAGACACGATTCTTTAGTGGAAATCACTGCATGGGCTCAGGAACCCTTTCAAAAACCATTGTCTGTGAACACAATTCATCGCTGCATCCACAAATGCAAGTTAAAACTCTACCATGCAAAGAAACCAAGTATAAACAGGATCCAGAAATGCTGCTGCTTTCTCAGGGCCAGAGCTCATTTAAGATGGACTGAGGCAATGTACAAATCTGTCCTGTGGTCTAATTCATCAAAATGTGAAATTATTATTCTGAATTATGGACACCGCTTCCTCCAGACTAAAGAGGAGAGGGACCATCCGGCTTGTTATCAGCACACAGTTCAAAAGCCTGAATCTGTGATGGTATGGGGGTGTACTAGTGCACATAACATGGGTGACTTGCACATCTGTGAAGGCACCATTAATCCTGAACAATATATACAGGTTTTGGAGCAACATATGCTGCCATCCAATGTCTTTTTCAGGGCAGGCCTTGCATATTTCATCAAGGCAATGCCAAACCACATTCTGCATGTATTACAACAGCATGGCTCTATTGTAAAAGTGTCTGGGTGCTAAACTGGCTTGCATGCAGTCCAGACTGGTCACCCACTGAAAACATTTGGCACATTATGAAAAGCAAAATACGACAAGGAAGACCACAAACTGTTGGGCAGCTGAAATCCTATATCTAGCAAGAATGGGAAAACAACATTTCACTTTCAAAACTACAGCAATTGGTCTCTTCTGTTCACAAACGCTTACAGAGTATTGTTAAAAGAAGAGGTGATGCAACACAGTGGTAAAAATACCCCTGTCCCAACTTTTTTTTAATGTGTTTCTTGCATCAAATTCTAAATGGCCATGTCTTTTTCCAAAAAAATTCAGCATTTGATATGTTGTCTGTACTATTTTCAATTGAGAGACAACATAAAGCCCTGTCAGACAGAGAGACAGACAACATAAAGCCCTGTCAGACAAAGACAGCGTAAGGTCCTGTCACTGCTCTGTAAGGTCACATCCACTGGGCCGGTCATCCCGGATGGTTAGAGCCTAAAGCTGCATGTGCGCCTGCTGGATTAAAGCTGTTGAGGCATTTGGGAAATGTGGTGTTCTGCTCCGTGCAGAGCCTTATCCAGTTTAATCCAGTTTAATCCAGTTTAATCCCCAGTGTCTTAACAATCAGGAAACACAGTGCTAGTTGTTCTATTGAGACGCTCTAAGGAGAGACTAAGGAGATCTCAAGGGGAATGAGGGACTACAGAGAACTTGAGGAGTGTAAATGTTGGTGGATGTCTATTATTATTATTATTATTACTATTACTGAGGTTACAGTAGAGTTAACCTCAGTGATCAGAGATTTTTAACTATGTCAATAAAGTCTTTAATTTTGTTTTGCTAATTTTCTTTAAACAATAGGTTTCTGTTTGAAGGAAGTGGTAGACTCACTCTTGCTTTGTTTGCCTTCTTATTACCAAGTGTGTAGATGCTCCCAGAAGATCATAGGGAAATCAGTAACTGATACTGATATTAAGCTAGTACCAACTAGCCCTGAAAATGTAAATGGTAAAACATAACCTAATAATTGGTGTATTAGTGACCATATTATAACCCATTGTTTTTTTTGTCCATTAGGGTTGCTTCGTCTTCTCTTTGGTCAAATATAAACCATTGACATACAACAAGGTTTATGAATACCCTGACTGGTCCATCGGTGTGGGCTGGACCCTGGCTCTAGCTTCCATGATCTGTATACCTATGGTAGTTGTCATCAAGATCATTCAGTCTGATGGACCACTCATAGAGGTTTGTAACAAACCCTTCACCCGGTCCCTTACTAAACCCCACACCCGGTCCCTAACTGAACCCCACACCCGGTCCCTAACTGAACCCCACACCCGGTCCCATACTAAACCCTACAACCCGGTCCTTTACTAAACCCTACAACCCGGTCCCTTACTAAACCCTAGACCCGATCCCTAACTAAACCCTACGACCCGGTCCCTAAAAAAACCCTACGACCCGGTCCCTAACTAAACCCTACGACCCGGTCCCTAACTAAACCCTACGACCCGGTCCCTAACTAAACCCTACGACCCGGTCCCTAACTAAACCCAACGACCCGGTCCCTTACTAAACCCCAGACCCGGTCCCTTACTAAACCCCAGACCCGGTCGCTTACTAAACCCCAGACCCGGTCCCTTACTAAACCCCACACCCGGTCGCTTACTAGACCCCAGACCCGGTCCCTAACTAAACCCCACACCCGGTCGCTTACTAGACCCCAGACCCGGTCCCTAACTAAACCCCACACCCGGTCCCTAACTAAACCCTACAACCCGGTCCCTAACTAAACCCTACAACCCGGTCCCTAACTTAACCCTACAACCCGGTCCCTTACTAAACCCTACAACCCGGTCCCTTACTAAACCCTAGACCCGGCAATTTGCTCATTATTATTTTTACATCCACTCAAACCACTATCAGCTTTTCGCTGTATCTAGTTGCCTACCCCTGAGGCAAAGACATAAAATGTTTTTGTTTTAACTCAAATTAAGGGGGTACTGTGTAGAAACCTGCTTCTAAGGTTTACACCACCTCACCTTCCCTTACTGAACGGGACCGGAATAGTTTAGGCCTAACCCTAACCCAACTTGGAAAAGGAGCTGTTTAATGTGGAAGGAGGGTAGTACTGAGATTCTAAAGTGAGTATTGGCAAGAATGTTTTAATGGGGATTCCCAGGTACTTGGAACAGTTTTTTACTGTAAATTATGTTTGATACTATTAACTTAAAACTTAACTTAAAACGTTCCCTGCAGAGGTCTTCTGGTCATTTATGCTAGCAGTAGCTTAAAAATGTTATGGCCCCTTTTAATAAAGCACTCCTTTTTGTCTCCCTCCAGAGGATCAAGGCTGTGGCCGCGCCTCTGGGAGGGGCTAGCTCCCGTCCAGTCGACCACCGTCCAAAAGGCAAGGCTGATGAGCTGACCTACCCCCTGGACCCCAATGGGAACAACGGCCCGATCAAGCCCACCCACACTATTGTAGAAACCATGATGTGAGCACTCTCTGTGAGAGGAACGAATTTTAAAAACATGACCTGCTTTCCATGTCAATATACTTCATCGCTAAACGTTGAAACTAGTTTTAGGACCAAGTTTACATTGCTATTATCTGCACTAGGAGTCTACTTTTTGTTTAGTTTTCTACAGAGGACGTTACATTTTCTGTCTGTTTTTAACATTTTTTTGTATTAAACTATTATTGTTAATGTTACTGTTATTATGCGATTGAGGTAGTTAGAAGGAAACATTAAATCTCCAATTAACTTGGAGCAGCAGTATCTTATAACAATAGAATCAGTGTTCTATTTTTAATTTCTTTCTTGTATGATTGTAAGTGGTCTGTCTCTATTTTGGGCTGGAATCTTTTTTTAAGACTAAGAAGAAAACATACTTAAATAATACAAAGGGCCATATAAAACCGTAAGAACTAAATGTTTGTTGTATTTTTGAGCAGAAACATTTGACTATGTTATGTTGGTGTATCTAGATAAACCCGTCCCTTCTCTCTTTTCAGCTTAACTATTGTCTCTCGTATGATAACGTTGTGCAGGTGGTGCTCTTGTATACAGTGAGATTAGTTGAGTGCTTGTCGTCAATGTTTGTTGTAAAATTACAGCTAAACGTACCTTCACTCTCAGAGGATTTCACCTACAGATGTTGTTGGCCACTAAAATGTCACATTTAATTTAAAGATTACAGCTTTTTGTGTGAAGCTATTGATTGAGGGCTCTTGAATGCCTTGTGGAAATTATTCTGCCAATATAGAGACTATAACAGAGCAGAGCACCTTTAGATATCAATGCCATGACCTTTACCTGGCTATAAAGATGAGACCTTTATCCATCTCTATGGCCTGGCTCTGACTGGGGCGGATCACTACAGATCCTGACCTCCTAGTATACTTTTATCTATCTCTATGGCCTGGCTCTGACAGTGGAGGTTCACTACAGATCTTGACCTCCCAGTAGACCTTTATCCATGTCTATGGCCTGGCTCTGACTGGGGAAGATCACTACAGATCCTGACCTCCCAGTAGACCTTTATCCGTCTCTGTGGCCTGGCTCTGACAGTGGAGGTTCACTACAGATCCTGACCTCCCAGTATACTTTTATCCGTCTCTATGGCCTGGCTCTGACTGTGGAGGATCATTACAGATCCTGACCTCCCAGTAGACCTATATCCATCTCTATGGCCTGGCTCTGACTGGGGAAGATCACTACAGATCCTGACCTCCCAGTAGACCTTTATCCGTCTCTGTGGCCTGGCTCTGACAGTGGAGGTCCACTACAGATCCTGACCTCCCAGTATACTTTTATCCGTCTCTATGGCCTGGCTCTGACAGTGGAGGATCATTACAGATCCTGACCTCCCAGTAGACCTTTATCCGTCTCTATGGCCTGGCTCTGACTGTGGAGGATCATTACAGATCCTGACCTCCCAGTAGACCTTTATCCGTCTCTATGGCCTGGCTCTGACTGTGGAGGATCATTACAGATCCTGACCTCCCAGTATACTTTTATCCGTCTCTATGGCCTGGCTCTGACTGTGGAGGATCACTACAGATCCTGACCTCCCAGTAGACCTTTATCCGTCTCTATGGCCTGGCTCTGACTGTGGAGGGTCCTTACAGATCCTGACCTCCTAGTAGGTTATACGTTTATACATACATCTAGACACAGAGATGGCCCCGTTGCATTTCAAACTCCACTAGCCTATGCACCACTGCTGTATACCAGCCATCTATCTCTGCAGTGTATACAGCGGCTTCAAATGTTTAAACATTTGGATTTAATCTTTGCACCTAATACTTCAGTGTGTCTTCATTTATTCTTAGTTTTTTTGGTCTCTTCTCCTGTTGCTAGCTTCAGGTAGACAATCTGACATACTGGCAAGTGAATAAGAAGCACAACATAAAGCTCATAGCATCTATTTAGTTAATTGATAATTAACAAACTTTTCACATGCAAGCAGACTACTTTTCAATCAAATAAAATATTAACATTTATTTTCTGTAGTCTAGGTCAGTATATATTCTGATGTAACTGGTAATAAATATAGTATATAATTTAATATACTTTAATATACTGACTAATATAATCCACTCCCTCCAGCAACGCACACTCCATATCTATTGGTTTTCATATCTAAGCTTAGTTTTAACTGTTATTATTGCAGATAAAATCCAATCAAAGCATTTTTGTTTATAAGCATTAATATTCTTACAATGGAATGTTAAAATGTGAAACAACATATGGAACAGAAGCTTCGGTTGATCCTTGTCATATTATTATATTGAAAGAAATCTCCTTTTTTTATGTTGTATAAAATTTTAAAGCATTGTTTGTTTTATTTTGAATGTTTTTCAATCATATTTTTAGCCTTTTGTATTCAGAATTTAAATGTCCAACAACCATCCTGTGTCCACTCAGCCTGATAATGTTTTCTAAGTATGAATTGTCATTTATTAACTTACTTTTAATCAACAAACTGCAATTTGTAATGTGCAATACTTTGTAGAAAGTAGTTTTTTCACTCTTTTAAACTTTGCAAGAGATACAATTATCACAATTTCAGGGGCCAATAAAAACCTACCACCAAATATTATGCCATCATATAAACAAAGAAATAAACGTCAGTGCGGTGGATTGGCTGTCTGTCAGAACACAGATGGGAATTTTATTTATGTTCATCAAAATATAAGCATTTTATATCAGAACGGTGCAATGAAAGCTAATCCTGCCATTTTATAAATGTTGACTTGATTTTTTTGTGCTAGTTGGAATTGGCCTGTGAAGAAGTGACATTATGAAATGATGCTGCTGCCTGAATCTATCTACCACAGTGCAGCTTTCTATAGGAGATGTAACAAACCACAAATGCTGGTAGTTAACTAGCTAGGTACCAAACGTGCTAGGTACCAAACACACTTATGGAAATACCAAACAAGAAATTATTGCAGTGAAGATGTTCACACCCTGTCCCACTGATGGAGATTGGAGAAGGCTTTGTTGTGTCTTTAATGGCTCTCTTTTGTTTATAGTGCACTACTTTTGACAGAGGTATCTGGTGTAAAGAAGTGCACTACTTTTGACAGAGGTATCTGGTGTATAGAAGTGCATTGAACAGATGGTGGCATTTCTGTTAATATAACCTGTCTAGTCAGGCAGCCTTCTCCTCCCTGTACTTAAAAGCATAATATTAAACTTCTTTAACTCATATACATTACAAACCAGCCAATGCTTTTTAAGAATGTACAAGGGGAAATTATTTTATAATCCTTGAAAAAAACACTTAAAAAAACAATTTCAAAGATTTATTTTTTATTTCTATCGCACTAATTAAAATGTACAGCAAAAATGTATATTTAAAAAGGGTTTCACTGAGAAAAACAGAAAACCCTTTTTATTCTTTAATAAACAAAAAAGCTTTTCTCATGTGCAGTGAGTGTCCTATAGTTACTTTTTAGTCTATGGACCTCAGAAAAAGCAGTATAAAGTTTGCACTTTAGTCAACAAATTTCATATCATTCATATTATTATTAAAAATAGTTGATTGGATTTATATAGCTCTTTTTCAGATGCTCGAAGCACTTTACATAAAAGGGGTAATTCTACTTGCCGCCCACTTGGGTAATGACAAAGCAGCCGTTTTAAAAATGAAATCCCACTGCCCATCATTATGTTATAGGAGAGGTGAGGTGGACCCGTTGTCCAGAGGATGAACCCAGTGTCCCAAACACTCGTAGGGTAAAGCCTTTAAACCAAACACTTATCTGAGGCAGTTTGGCCTCTTGTCCCCTATGACCACACAACAATGCTTTTTCCAAGGCAGACTATTTTAATATCAATATTTACTTAACACCTGCAGTTTAAAGGGACTCAACATACATTTTCCCCCAATATATAACTCAAATTAGATTTGTTTCATAAACATCTAGCTTACTTGTTCAATATTATTTTAACCGGCCAAAAAGGACTTAGTTGGATCATCTTATCTGTATTCTGTAAACTAAATACAGAATACAGATAACATTTTTGATTTGCAAAGCAGTCATACATTGATACGTAATACCTGAGTGAAAAAAGGAAGCCCCAGTCAGCATACCCATCATTACTACGAAAACTAGCGTCAACTACCATAGCTGTGTTCACAAATGACTAATGTCTAAACACACTTCTAATTGGCTGTTTGGGTCATGTAGGTCTTCACTGACCATGAAGTCAGGATTATAAACTATGTCTTATTGTGGAAAAATTTTAGGGTATTGGACAACAAATTAGTGTTCCAAAATACAACGTAACATTTAAGAATGAAATCAAATGATACTGGTCCCAGTAGTTTCATGTCACATAGTTCATTGGCCAATACTTTAACTTACTGTATAAACATACAACAACCCAAGGTGGAAAAACAGAATACTGTCTGTGCTCGAAAATAAAGAGAAAACCTTTTGTATCTGCCTTGGAATCAGCATTACCCATGGATGGAAGACTGGGAGAATTTGGGGAAATACATAACCCCAAGATTTGGTTTGTTCTGTCTGGTCAGTATGTATTTTCCTGACGCAGCCAGAGTTGGAAAAACAGCACATCAGTTCTAGAATCAGGCTGGGAAATCAGTGCTTCATCAGTCATTAATGCATTGTCACTTTTGTTTACACCTGCTGCTAACATGTGCCCTCTGTCCTGATCTTGTCTACATTCTGAATATGGATTCAATTTTAGACAGGTGAAGATGACTAAAAGACACTGTTGTTTGATTGTGATTAAATGTTACGAGTGTAAACAGCCAAGATCAGGACAATATCTGTAGAAGGAATGTGTTAGGATTAGGAATGAACTGGGTAAATACTGTGGTAAATACTGGTTGACTGCATCTTCTCTTTTTTATCTCCCAAGAACCTTATAAAGACCAAACTAAATTGTGTGGAAATATATTATATCTATTGTTCTAGCTACTGTTTTGTCACACCTTGGCTTTGTGCAGTCATGGTTTTTACATTTATAGTGCTATTTTTAGTAAGCATTCTTTTCTTTGATAGATGACATTTGTAATTTGACAAATTTGTGAGGGAAAATAAATAAACATCTTTAAATGTTTTACTGTGTGATTATTTCATTGTTTTGGATGTTTTATATGTATGCAGTAAGACAAAACAGAGTGTGGTATATTTCCCCTAAACCAAGACTCACGGTGGTTCAATGCTGAATGCCTGGATACAGCCCTTGGCACTATTCACAATACATGGCAGTATATTACTCCTGCCGTGCCTTTTTACTGTTATAAACTGGTTACCAACAACTGCAACTGTAGAAAGTATTTGTTTTGTCATGCCAGTCGTATACTGCCTGATATACCACACCTTTCAGACAGTCCGCGCTGTCAGCATTCAGGGCTCAATACATTCATTTAAATGTCTGATATACCACACTTTTCAGTCAGTCTGCATTGTCTGCATTCAGGGCTCAAGACATTAATTTAAATGTCTGATAAACTATATCTTTCAGCCAATCAGCAATCATGATTTAACCGACAATGTTATTTTTAGATATCAACATTTTGCTGGCTTTCTTCTTTGTTGCTGTTGTTGTGGAGGTAGGTGTAGCAGTGGGAAGGGAGTGCTTATGTATCAACCCTAGCCAACAGATATAATGTACCTGGGTTAAATACTGTCTGATATACAAACTGTTACAGAAAATCTGCTTTAAATACCAAACCTACCTGGTTTGTACTGCTATTTAATTTGAGGGGAATTCTGATGTTCTTGATTTGTAAATCAGTGACCCACAAACTTGGATCAACTCACTTTCCACAATTACACTATGACAAGAGGCTTGCCTGGCATTTACAGTAGACACATATGTGGTGCTAAAGTCTTTTCTCCTAATCTTGTCCACATTTTGATTTTGGCCACAACTGTGATCAGATTGTATATGTTAGACTGTATAGTGTTAACAATCAAGATCAAGAATCCTAACTAGCTGCTAGAATCCTAACTAGAACAAAAAAATTTGAACACATTACTCCTGTCCTGGCATCCTTACATTGGCTGCCTGTTAGGGTTAGGGCTGATTTTAAGGTTTTATTGTTAACCTATAAATCAATACATGGACTTGCTCCTACTTACCTTGCTGAAATGATCCAGCCATATATACCTACACGTAACCTTAGATCGCAAGACGCAGGCCTTTTAATTGTACCTAGAATTTCTAAACAAACAATTGGTGGCAGGGCCTTTTCTCATAGAGCTCCACTCCTGTGGAATGATCTGCCAATTAAGGTTAGAAATGCAAACTCAGTGCAAACTTTCAAGTGTCTACTAAAAACTCATCTCTACAGCACGGTTTATAATTAGGTGTAGCCTGGCCCGGGGGCGTGAAGGTGACCAGTAGGCTTGATACTGTCCACCCTTGCTGTCTTGCCAGGTGGGCTCTCGTCGCCACTGGGATGCCCTCCCTCCAATGCCCTTCGGGGGAAGAGTCACTGGCTTGTTGTTGACTCTCTATTGCGCACTTGTGCAGTTGGGCTGTACGCTACTAGCAATACTCGGCCCTCATTCAGCGGGGTTGTGGTTGGTGGGTGTCCCTTTGGTTGATGCCTGGCAATGTGGTTGGATTGATTTCCTGCCTGTTGGGCCCTGTCCGGGGCCTCCCCCGGGTAGGGCCACAG